>NW_009192267.1:64327-88485 GCF_000690835.1 Fulmarus glacialis | reverse complement strand
CTCACCAAGGACCATCTAGAAAACGACAGCGCTTTCCAAGTTCTGCTTGGTTCCTCAGAAAGGAAGGTTTAATCCTGGCTCCTTGGCATTTAGAAATTTTTTCTTCCTCACATTAGCTGGCCCACACACAGGACTATTGTACTCTCGATAAATGCCTTCACCTGTTTAATGATCAACAAGGGATATTTTTTAATATTCCTCTAAACAATGTTTAGGGAAGATCTAATCTTAGCTTTGAGCGTGGATTCACTGTGCAGTCTAGGACAAGTTGCTTCAGTTCGCTGCCTCAATTCCCCACCAGTGAAGTGATGATGATGACAATACTTACCATTGCTTAAAGCTTAGTCCCAAGTAACATGGTCAGTATAAATGTACAGCACTTGGGGAATTAAATGTACTTAGCCCTCGAGAGAAACAAACCACAAGCTGTGTTATCATCCTACAAAACATTCAACAAATGAAATACTTCCTCTGCTAAATCAGGAAAAAAATACAAAATCTCACTTTTCCTCTAACTTTAGTTCTACAAAAGAAGGCGGAATTTCATGCAGGTTACTTATTCCTTGGGTTATAAAATTGGTTTTTTTAAAAAAAAAAAAAAAGAAAGAAAGAAATAGGCACTTCACAGGCTGATTCATCCCACTCTAATACAGGTCAGATAAATTGCTTTTATACCTTAGCGTAAAAGGAGCCGTAAGAACACTCAAAGAACAGACCCTTAAACTTGCCTACCCAGCTTGTACTAACAGAGATGAATTTCATTCTAACCGAAAATCCAGACAAGCTTTAATTTTGGATGAACCTTTGATTGTCAATTAAATTTTTCCAAGCCCTTCATTTCATCACGATCTCGGTATTCCCACAGAACACTTCCTGACGAACTCTAATGATGGAGCATAGATCGCAGATTGTTTTCTTTTCGGTCATGTTTTTTCCATAGATTAAATTTTTCCAAGCCCTTCATTTCATCGCGATCTCGGTATTCCCATAGAACAATTCCTGACGAACTCTGATGATGGAGCATAGATCGCAGATCGTTTTCTTTTCGGTCATGTTTTTTCCATACTTACTTCATTAAACATAAAACAAACTTCCAATAAAAAGACAGCTTCTGTTGGAGGTAGCATCCGAAAAACACAGGGTGCCTCAAGCATTTGCAAAAAACAAACAACCCACAAAACCAACTAGTATCTCACCATTTATTCTGTCCATTCTGTTCTACAACTTAACATGGTCAGTTGGCAGAGCATTTTACCCTAATGAATAATTTGGAGCCTTTAAAACACCCCCCCCATGATGAACTCTGAAGTACTATGTGGCCTTCTATTTTCTGTTGGCTGTCTCACATAAAGGTGTAATGAGCATCCAGAAGAGCTGGCAGAGGCACCGGTTTTTAAGCACTACATTTTAGTAAAAATTTAACTATTACGCAAACGCAAGTATAATTTAGTTACATGCTTATAACTCAGTACTGAAAAAAACCACCTCTCTAACACTACCACTGCATTTAAGCACTACATTTTAGTAAAAATTTAACTATTACGCAAACGCAAGTATAATTTAGTTACATGCTTATAACTCAGTACTGAAAAAAAACACCTAACAACACCACTGCAAATTAACAACTGGCAAAATTGCTAAAACTAAAGGTATTTGCTTGAAAGGATTTGCTATAAAGCAAACAATGGAGTTATCTAAACATCACAGTCATCCGAATTATAACTGGATCAAAAGCTTCTGCCATGTTTTTATTGTCTATAGGGCTTGGAAAAAGTTGCTTTTGCTTCCATTAATAACACTCTATTTGGTACTTGCTGATTTGAGTTCAACTCTGCTTGTATGACCATTCTACTCTTGGGGGCAAAGGGAAGTGCTAGTCTCTGAAATAAAATTCTCTTGAGATTTGCCCTCTAACTTCTAGTGACTTTTTATCTTCTTCATGTTTCAAACTCTTTTCTAACAC
This sequence comes from Fulmarus glacialis, assembly GCF_000690835.1. Classification (NCBI taxonomy): domain Eukaryota; kingdom Metazoa; phylum Chordata; class Aves; order Procellariiformes; family Procellariidae; genus Fulmarus; species Fulmarus glacialis. The sequence goes on along the minus strand of NW_009192267.1, from coordinate 86,522 downwards.
GAGCCAAGTAAATGACTCCAAATGGCAAAGGTCACCCAGTACGGCTACTGCTCGAGTGGATAATAGGAAGGAAAGCCCATTACACTAGTTATTTTTCCATTAGATGCCACTGAACAAATAGCGCTCTCATAAGTGGAGTCTTGGCTTGATTCTCCTTTGCAATTAGAGTAGTTCTCCAGTTCACAGTCCCATAAAACCTATCCACTTACTCGAACACATTTTACCCAGCCTAGGAAGACTGAAAGACTTGAAATATCAGGCTTGATAATTCAGACGAGAATTCTTACGGTTGGGAAGGACACGACCAGACAGGGTATTACAGAAGCCTGTGTCATGAATAGTGGAGGTGGCAAATGGAAAAAAGTTGTTCACTGTTTCTCACAGTACTAAAAATAAGAAGGGTCTGATAAACCTCAGAGGTAGAAAAGTTAGAGCATACAAACAGAATTCAACATTCAGAATAATTAAATTGTGTAACTCATTGCCCTGGGATATATGGAGGTAAAATTCAGAAGCGGCTGTCATTCAAGATTACATCAATTAATACCTTTTTATTTGCTGAACAAGTAAAAACATACCCCCCAATTGTCAACTTAATCTCTGTTTTTTTTAATACTATACAAATACTGTAGGGGGTTTTTATGCTAAACAAAATGGTTTAGGTTTTTTAACTTCTAATCCTTTAAAAAAAAAATTATTTTGGCAGTTTAACATGCAATGGCAGTAAGAGCACTATATTATGAAGATATTAAGTTGATAAATTGATTTCTCCCAAACATTTTGTATTTCATTTAAAGGTATTTCAACAAAATTAATAAATTGTTTTTGCTGATCTGTTAAACAGCCCTTTTTGTGAATAAACAATTTAATGAATTTGTGTTATTCACCTCTATATACCACAGATGGAACATTTTTAATTAACTATTTATCAGAGCAACATGCCTACCCCACTGCCTAGATTCAAATTCCAAATGTGCAAATTCATCTTGGGTGGAACTGCTGTCACCTTCAGTGGTGGTGTAGGTAAGGCTGCTTTAGACTTCCACATGAGGCTATGTTGTTAGTGAATGAAAATGGGAATCTGATATACAGAACCAGGGAGTTTTTCACTAACCCATTCAGACTAGCCACTTGGTCTTATCATAATTGTTATTAAAGCAGTTTGAGATTCTTGGAAGTGAAGGACACTTTTACAACTGTCAGTTTGGCAGCAAGTCACAGAGTTGCCATGTTATGCAACGGTTCTGAACACAAGCAAGAATAAACACAAAACAAAACCTGTTTCATAAAGTCTGAAGTGATCTAGGATGCTTCCACTAAAACACAACTGGAGCAAGGCATTTCTGAAGACTCTGCTCCCTGTGGTTTAGTAAGATCCTGCACTTCAAACAAGGCCATAACAAAACCAGGATGGTCTTTTACTTCTCTCTACACACCATCACCTAATTGTGAAGATGAGCTTATTAAATATTGAAATTCCCAAGTCTTGCCTGGAGCCCAGAATTATGTATTGCAAGCCAGGCATTTTAAGTTGTATGTATTAATAGCCACAGAAGTACTTTTCTAGCCACCCCCATCTCCACCTCCCCTCCCTTTCAGGGACAAGGGCTAAAAAACACTCCCGTGGACAAAACCTTCACCTCAGATGAAATTATCATGTACTAGCAAGATTGGATTTCACACACAGGTGGCTCTTGCAGGTGTAAAACTAAAGGAAGATTAATTCAGTGCTGACTAGCTTCCTTTACTTAACAAATACTGTTGTGTGAAAGGATATTGCTCTTTAAAGACCTACCTAAGCATGGAATACATGGAATATGCAGATCAGCAGGTCTTGACATTTTATTTTTCTGTCTCAGGAATAGAATTTACACTAGAGCAAAGTTGCAGCCCAAGCTGAGAACGCATCTAGCCCCAAGTCTTCTCTTCTCCAGACACGACGAGATGGTTGCAATGGGATTCTGGAGATACCAAACCACCAGCAGCAGCTACACAGGCTCTGGCACTCTGCATCTCAAAACTCATGCTGGTACACACTACAAACTTCAAGGCACTTTACAGAAAATGTTTTAGACCTACGTTCTTTGATTTCCCTCCATATACCGTCCCTTCTTCAGTATCCAGAAAACATCATCTCTACTACAAAACCAGTAATAAAATCATGCCCTAACGCTATCAAGCTTTGCAAATCCCAGCTAGGCAATGCAAACAAGGCTTTTTGCCCAGGATAGGTAAGTCAGTCCTAAAAAACCAACACACAAGTAAGGCAGAGAAGGAATCAGAGAATATACCGAACTGACCCTTGTAAAAGATGACATTTTAATTGAAAGTGGCACAGTGACATGAAAATACTACAAGAGCCTATACACAGAAATAAAAGCCCTACAAAATTAGCATGCCCTTTAACAGTTGCTGCTTTAGGACTTTTCTGCTTGGAGAAGTTAGTGCTTAGCCAACTAAAGCATGTATTTGTAGCATGCATTACTCCACAGTAATTTCCTACATCAATAATCTGAAGCAACTCTGTGCTAGACAGCTTTCTTTAAAAAGAAAGTAAAATTCTGTACATTACACAAATTGAAGCGGTCACTGTACAGTGTAGCGCAGTTACTGTTAAATATCAAGGCTACATATAAAAATTGTCGACAAGACCTTTAAAGTAAACCGTGTCATACCAGAGATGCTTTTGATGTGCACGAAAAGCAACCACATGAGAGGCTAGCTCTGAATTCATACAGCACATTACTTCATGCTAACACCATGAAGCAAACAACTCGACATGTTTTAAATGCCGCATGAGAGTTAACATCTTTGTTCCAATACAGTAAGAAGTTACTGGCATCTTCGAAAGACACCAAAAGACCCCAAGATATGGGAACACAAACTGTAGTCGCCTCAAGCTGCCAGTCCATGCGCTGGAGAAGAAAATGGAGGAATAAACTGAGGGAGGCGGAGTGCACAGCGTGAGGTTAGCAGATGAAATACGAAGGTTAAGACCCACAATAGCTGTGTGTTAAGCCCGTCACGGTGATAGTCAGTCTGTGGGTCTGAGATCCGGTGCTGGCATAAAGTGATTTATTTTAACTGAACAAAGTGTCTTGCCCCCTGAGATCCAAACATAAATACAGCCAAGCTTCTTTCAGCCAGAATCCCAAAAGCAGTCATATAAATTGTGCCTCATTTTAGAAAGGTATTTTCAAGGGGAGAAACAAATAAAATAAATATTTTAAGACTTCTCTCAACTGCAGATATATTTCCATGCTTTACTTCCATGACAAAATGCTGCCGGGCTGATGACCCAACTCTACACAAAGCAAACCTCTTAATCCCACGTAGTTAATTCAACAAGCCACAGAGAACGTTATTGTCAACTACCTTCTTCTCTGCCAGTTTCTGAGGACAATCTTCTCAAACAGGTAAAAAGAACATTGTGGTTCTTTTTTTTTTTTTTTTTAAAAGGATGTTTAAAGAAACATAGCAGCATTCAAGACTTCAGTTTCGTTAGAAGCTTTCCCATGCTTGCAGGATACATCCTTAGCATACAACAGTCTTACAGAAGAGGACAGATGGACAGCAAGATAATTTCACAGTACTTTGGAGCTGTGCTGTACTCCATCAGAAGTGAACGAACAAAATATGATTACAAATTATGAATCATATCACCAGGTATTACAACAAGTGTTAAAGAGTAGCATATGAATGATGGCGAATATATGGATTAATGAATACTGGAAAATATTCTTATAGTGACCTACACCATCTGAGAACTTTAGCAGAAGTAAAAATAGAAAGGATATTAAACAGGAAGGAAAACTGTTTTTGCAAAGTATGTCTGTGATAATCTGTTGCAAAGAGGAAAATGCAGTTTGGTACGCGGTAAGACGACTGTTTCTATTTCCTGGAAAAGTAAGCCTCCTACAGCACCGCGACAAAACATTGTGTCTGCACTGATGTTGGAAAGACATGCCCCTGAAGAAGCAGCTGACACTACTTGCAGTAGAAGCATGCGGGCATTTTACTTAAGTTCAGCCCAATTTACTCATTTTGCATGTAGAACCTCAGGAAATTGTTTTCTCAGATGGAAACTACAAAAGCTAAATCCACAGCATGTTAAATAAGCAACATGCAATTTTTCGGCCTCCATCATTCCTGCCTTTCCCCCCTGCTTCCATAATTCCACAGGGGCTTACAGTTGCCGTTCTAAAAAGGCAACAACCTTCAGGTAATTACCAGATGAAGTTCTCTCTCTTGCAAGCGGAGTTTCCCTTGCAGGTACTGTGTTTTACTCCTTTGGCTAAGCATGATACCACCCACTCAGCTCCACACCAAGTTCTCACTTAGTAACTTCTTACCAGATCAAAAGAGTAAGTTCACAAAAATAAACTGGGCTGCATTACAGACTTTTGATTTTCGGCCAAGGGGGGAAAAAACAAAAACAAACAAACAAAACCCAAACCACACAACCCAAACCACACACCTTAAGCCAAAAACAATTCTCATAATGCAAACAGTGAAAAGTATACAACTATAGGAGGTATTTATGTTTCCAGAGCTGCACATATTGTGCTGCAGGAAACAGTATTCTTCCTATTATGAAAGACAGCCATGAATTAACTTGAAGCAAAAGGAAAGATAAAGATGATCTTTTTAAGGATGAATATGTGGAAAGTACCTTTGAGCTTTTCTGTTCTGTCAGCTTAGTCTTACCATTAGAGACTAAAGCAAATAGAACCTGTTAAAAACAAACAAACAAAAAAACCCCACAAATAAAAAAGATAACGAGGGCCAATCCATCTGCTGGTGTAAAGTGATGTTGCTTCAATGTCTTCAGAGCTCTAACATTTTACACCCCCAAAGACCCAGTTCATGCTGTGGATGCTCTATACACAGAGTTTGTGTATCTCTAAATCATTGATTTCAACATATTGCATTACACAGAAAGCTATTTTATGTTACTGCTTTCCAAGTTGCTTTTTTCATAAGGACAATGGCTAATAAGCAGGCACCCCAATGGATAACAACCTGAAAGTCTGTCTCACGTATTCTTTTTGGGTTTGTTTACTTAGAGTGAAAGTAAAAGACCTAATGCCAAGCAAACTGATGTATTTTTAGAGTTCGATTCTCCCAACCATTTGCATCACGATCAACCACTAGTAAATCCAGCAAATCCAACGCAATTTTCCTTACCTAAATTGCAGGCTTGTAGAGAGCACAATAAACAGCTTACTTATCCCCCTTACAAACAGTTAAACTAACATTATTCTGAGTATGTCTTTTAATATAATTACCCACCTTTTCGCACTGAATGGAGCTAAGAAAAGGCTAGATACAGAATGTGCAGCTGCATACCTGTGCAAAGCAGAAAGCTGCTTCTTATATCAGCATTCAGGTTATCTCTATTCGAGGTGAGAGCAAGTGGGCTTAGTCATCTGCTTGCATCATCCCTAGACACAGGTGCTACGGGTGTAAACAGCAAATGGGCAGAAACTTGTCTCTGTGCTAACTGCCCAGATTCACATCTCCTGTTTCACTGTATTCACAGCTTTTTGGTAGGAAGGAACAACTTGAATTCCTACTACCGCACAATGCAGGTGGACTCACATGCCACTACGTGCTGCTGGAGGACTTCACGTGTCTGGCTGAAACTCCCAACACATACCCCGTCCTGGTCTGCAGCTGTATTTCACAACTGACTCCAAGCAAACTGGTCAGGTTCGCTGCGTGTCATAAAGCAGTCAAGGTGCTGTGTCAAAAGGCAGCAAGCTGTGTAATAATACCATGTAACTTCGAAGTAGATATACAAAGCCCAGGACAGTGAATATTTCATGCTAAAATCTGTTCTCTTGGTCTGTGATTTTACACACCATGTTGTCTACACTATTTTCTCCAAAAGGAAAAAACCCTCCTTGTTCTGGAGAGAAGCAATAATTTGTGGCTTCCATTTACTGCTCTAAACTGTAAGAGAGCGTGAGATGAACCAGCTCGACTTCCCCGTTCCCCACCTGCTTGTTTCCCGCAGGCAGTGAGCTGAGACCCACAGCCTGTAAGCCACAACTTATGGTGCAGTATCTCATCAAGAGCCATACAGGAAGATCTTAACACCTCTCTCACTCCAAGGAAGGGACAAATAATCAATAGCGCAACGTCTCACATTTTATAATCAACCTCTCACATTTTATCTGAATTATGCCTCTTCAGTTTTTCTTTGTGCTGTTCTGTCCCCTACTGAAAGTGATATCCCCCCTAAACCACCCTTTCCCTGTGGGTGCACATATCGTTCAACTGCTCTCAAATAACTTTTACAGTCCAATTTTAAAAATTGTTTAGTCAAGCCATTCATACTTTGTCACTTTAATCTCTCCTTATAAATCAAACCCTCGATCTTCTTCATTTTTCCTGTTCTTCCATAGCAGTCTATTCCATCATAGTTTCTATTCTCTTTGGCAAGCTGATAAAAGAAGATAGCAAATATTTGGATGTATCCTACATTTTGAAAACTGTAGTAGTAGCTTTGTTGTACTATTCTGACCTATTACGTTGTTTACTCTGCCTGTTCACTGCATTCTCTTGCTTAAAATCTCTAGGGAAAGGATAACCAGGTAATCAAAATACTAAATACTAAAAAGGTCAACATAATACTGTACAATACCTGAGCTACTACAATGTATTAGGTATTAAAATTATTGTTATCTCACACTTCTGAGAAGAGAGCAAAAGAGAAAAAGAGCAAAGGACACAGCATTAATCCATTCAAGTGTCAAAGACCGCAATGAAAGAAGAGAAAGACGTTTTGTGCACTACATATAATTTTATTTTGATTTGGTTTTTTCCTAAGGAAATGGATTTCCCTTTATCTGCTCTTAGCTAAATATTTGGAACAAAGCCGCCTTTCAAAAAGATCCTAAGTAGGGAAAAAAGTCTGGCCTGGAACAGAAGGACTTGGAAGACTCTGCTACAAGTAAGGTATTTACTCCAACCATTGCATCCTTAAGATCCTGTTAATGTTAATGCTATTTATATGATGATAGTACATATACCAAAATGAGACAGGAAGAAATGACCTTTCTCACAGAGGTTTTCAATTGCAATAAATAGGGCAATCAATGATGGAAGATGCTTTATTATTCATGCTCAGGAAACAAGGACTATGAAGTTGCTAAAATTCCTGCAGAGAGTTCAACAGCACATACACAGTAGTTGTATTTGCATTAAATAATGGCTGAATAAAAAAAAAAAAAATCAGCATTTCTAGAAATCAGTCAGCATTGGGATATTGCTTAATGTTGGATAATTTCACACCATGTCTTTGGGTAAGACAATGGCAAAACTGAAGTTCTCCATAAAAAAAGTGTATCTAATGCTGCTTTTCTTTTTTTTTTTTTAAAGGGAATAAAAGTTACAGCACTTCCAAAATACAAAAGAAATCTGTTTTGCCACTTCAAACTGTTTATAAAAGTGTTGAAGTGTATAAAGATCAAAAAAGAAAATCTCAAAACATTTCAGAGTGTTGTGATTACAAGTTTTTGTTACATAATATTTTTGTTCCAGAGAAGAGAAAATATTTTTTTAGCTGTTGAAACACACACAAAAAGTCAATTTTTAGGATGTTTACAGAAGAGAATTTATCCACAGCTTTTTGGACAACGACAAGTTCTAAGTAAAAAGAAATTATCAATTCATTCAATAGAGCAGATTCTGGCTTATCTGTCCTGCTGCAAGGGAGGGTCTAACGGCATATGCGTTACATACATGTTTCTTTTTACAGCCCTGCCCCTTGTTTACTCTGTTTGCAAGGTCAAAAATGATATAAACACTAAGTTTTAACCACATTTATGCAGGTTGGCAAGGTAAGTGACAGCTATCAGGCTGCAAGGGAACTGTTGAATGAGGATGAATTTAGTCCTTTGGCTATACATCTGTTACAGACTGAAAGCTTTGAACTGGAAGATGGAAAGGCAGTGGCAGCAAACCAGGACTTCATTTATCAATTAAATTCATTTTTCATAGCAGCGTAATGAATATCCAAGGGAGTGTTTAATGCCAAGCATAGGAAATAAAGTGGAGCAAACTTACACTTGAGAATGAGGATCTGGAGAAGCCTTCTGCAAGTTGGAGAGATTGCTGTCTTCTTGCCCAACAATCCATCCTTCACATGAGAATGCATCTATTTCTGTAAGAAAAGAGAGGTCACTACATTGCAATACAAACAAAGAACAAACTTGTCTGAAGTTTGGCTCTTTCTAGGATTTTATCTGTTCGTTTCAGCAAAGGCTAATACAGCCATCGCTCAAAACGTGGGTTAGGAAATAAAAAGAGAGCTCTGTGCTAAGAACTGACTCTCTCAGTACTCTTAAGCTATCACAAGTCAGGTACTAACTTTTATTTCATACAAATACCAAGCAGCAAAACACAATTTGGACACATCAGCTCGGGTTTGCAACGTTGTACAGCCCTGTTTACATGGGTTAGACCTGGTGTAATAATTCCTGCCCCTCAGGGGCCGCTCTGAAACAGCGCCACAGGAACGTGACCGTATTGTTTACGGACCCAGCTTAGTTGTTGTTTGATGAGATTGGTATTTGCCTATTTCCAGTTCTCAGAGGGTGTCACAGCTTGCGTGTAGACGTACTATGAGATCCTTGAAAAGCGCCAGCCTGAGATGACTCACTAAGTGGTATACAGGATGTTACTAGACTTCTCTGAACAGGGAAACTTTCTCTTCTCACAGTAATGTTGATATCAATGCTGAGCGAATAGAAAATCATCACAGAAAATTATGTATTCAGCACTTTTTCTGCACTTGAGGAGCTGGAGACTTTTTAGGGTTTACTCTAAATTCAAAGTGATTCACTGAAGATCTTTTACAATTATTTTTAGATCCAAAATCAACAACATGTGAGCAGTTACTCAGAGCATCATGGAAATTATTTATGTTTACAATTTGCGAGTACCAGGATGACACGATGTAACAAAAAGGAAATTTCAGCTCCATTTATATCCTGCCACATACTTCCTAGCGTGGATCTTATCTGTGGGTAAGCTGCAATGTTCCCTAAGCTGCTCTTCCTTCTCTGTACATTGCTTTGGGCCAAACTCCCTCTGGAAAACCAACAGCAGAATTTGTTTTCTCTTTTAGGGTATATGTAAAGAATGTGTCACTTGGGAGCCTATCAAGAAACTTACTTCAAGCTTCAAGGAACTGAACAGTTACCCTTTGTAAGGTAAACAGACCTCATTTACTACTTTAAAGCACATAAAAAGAACTTATGCCACATAATGCTGTCATCCTAGTAGATAACCCATAGGACAATTACCAGGTGAAACAAGCACTTATGATATTCAGCAATGTTGACATAGCACGAGATGATCGTTACCTAAGTGAATATGGAATAAAAGGGACTGCCATATGTTTTATTCCTCTTATGTGTCTGTCTTAAGCTGGAAGAATACACTCGAATTTCTTTTTCCAGAGTCAATGCCAAATTACAGCATCCAAATCCACTGTCTACAGAATTACTTAAATTTTCTATTAATTACCATTTTAAAATAATTTTAAAAATTATTATAGCAATGGGTAGATGATGATAAATGTATATATCATCACCAATAAAATGCCTAGCACAGATGGCAACAGCAGATGAAAGGCTAAAGGAAGCAGGGAAGAATATATTCAGATGACATAAATGGGTCCAACAGAACTGGTTTCTGGGGGGTTGCCCCCACTAGCATTTATGTTGGGCAGCATAGTCTAAGGACTGCTCCCCTCTCTGGTTCCTTACTATTCCATGCCACAAAAAACAGCCAGATTACCTAAATCAGTGCTGACAGTCTCAGCTAAAGGTCAGACATTTCTTGGGACCTTCCTCAAGAGCACTATTGCAGAAGAGAGGCACGCAGGCAGCTGAGCTGTGCCGGTATGGCTTTCGTTACGTTCCTCTATCTTGATTACAGAGCAGTCCTGGATTCTTTCTTTCTCCTTTCTGGATCTCTGCCAAGATGCCGAGTGCTCTCAGTGAATGCCAGAAACACAAGCACTGACCAGTTTTTCAGCAATTTCTGCATGTGTTGCTTTCTAGCAATTACTTGAGTGGAGCACGCATCCAGCAATGCACTGGATGTGCAAACTAAGGCAAATTTTAACACTCTCCTGCCATCTGAAGAGCAGACAGTAATCCCTGCATCGCTTTGCCTGGAAATACTGTGATCTTCCTCCATGGCAAAGACGCATCAAGGGGACTGGGAGGGCAGGAAAGTGGAGGGAGAAAGGGAAAAGGGAAGCTGGAGGGCATGTATCACCCAGTAAAAAACCAAAACCACAGTGCTGCAACTGAAGAAAAAAAAAACCGCACAGTTTTGTCCCAAAAGCTGATTCCTTTCTAAATTTTTCTTCATTAGAATATTAAACAAAGATGACATTATCATGATTTGTGTTTGCCTTTGATGCTTCATTTTATTTAAATCACTTCCCCCTTTACTTCTCAGATAACAGCTCATTAATAATTTCTTTTTGGAAATCATGGTTAAATGAGAGTGGAAAGAGACATAATAAATTTCTAGATAAGTAACTTGAAAAAGATATAATCAATAAAATCCTGGGTGGCAATAATGTTACCATATTAAATTTATGGCACCTGTTTAAACAATACTTTCCTTGCTCCACTATTCTAAATGTTGCTTCAGGAGGTCTTTTTATAGACTGTATTTTTTCTTTTATGGTGGGACTGTAAACAGGCAGTTAAACTAATATTTTGGTATGTTCAGCATGCTGGGCTTCATTTTATAGTCTTTCAATAAAAGCCCATTGCAACTTCAAATGCTCTCTTACAGCTTGAAAACTGGAACTGCAGAAATTTCCTTTCTACTATACCCAGGCTCAATGTTGCATAAAGACAGGTCACAGTGCTTCACACGGGATGTTAGCAGCACAGAGGGAAAAACGGGAAAACGGTCTAAACAAAGACCTCAAGCAAAATCCCTATGAGCAAAAGTCTTTAGTTCTACACCTACGATGTAGGCCAAAATGAAAACCAGAGCACAGGGAAGCCTGCTTGTCCCAGAAACACAAGGTTAGATGGAAAAAAAAAAAATTTTTTTTTTAAATCTAAGAAGTCTTCATCTTCACATACACCAGACAACCTGCCCTTTGTTCCACATACAAAGAAAAAAAAATGCTCAAAAGAGAAAGTTAAACACATATCAGGTTTCCAGGTGTGACCCCGTCCCTCTCTGTTGGGCCAGGAACTGTTGCACTGGGGTGCGTTTCTCTCCATGTCACCTGTGGGAACACCCCAGTTTAGGGGGAGTGAAGAAGCAGCAAAGCCATCGTCTCAGCCCAAAGCACGAACAGGGGAAGCTTCCTGCAGCGCACAGCAGAACGTTTTCCCCTTTGTCCCTTTCCATTGCTAATTCAGGCATACGACGAGCTCAGTGTCATATAGGACAGAAAGAGCATGCCCTGACCAAATCCTGACTCCTCCAGCAAGATTTAAACGTGGACCAGCCACAAAGTTTGAATTTTATGGAGACGAAAGGAAGCCTTGCCACAGAGTAAAGTTGAGGGCTGTGAAGGCTAAGAAGCGTTGCAACTGGGGAAGCAGCAGAGCTGGCCGTGTTGCAACACGCCCCACAACGCAAGCCCTCTAGGAACAGACATAGACTTAAGGAAAGACTGTGGCTAAACGGAAAACTGGGCAACTCTCTAGCTGAGCAATTTAACACAGAATTTATTCCTTTCCCACTCCAGAAGTTTCTTTAGGGCTATATAAACAAACTGTTCTGTCGTCTGCATCCACTTCCTACTCATTTCCCTATAAAAAAAAAAGATAAACTCGAAAATATGCAGAAGATGTAGCCATAGGCATAAATAATTCTCTACGTCAACTGCATTTGAACATCAACTTTTTTGTTTGGGATGGTACGTGTAGGGCTTTTTGGGGTAATTCTTTGTGCAGGGGTCCAATCTTCCCTCTGTGTTTGTATAGCACTGAGCACAAACAAGCCTTTCTGCATAATTGCAAGTGATAGTAATAATACAATAGGGGTACGGGTAGGAAATGGCTTTGAGAGCAAGTGCTTTTCACTTTTTGGAAGGGGAAAAGAAAAAAAAAAAAAAAAAAAAAAAGGCAGTGAAAAAAGGATGATTTCTCCTGAAAGAGAGTGGATACAGGCTTCTAACCCAGGGAAGCAATATTATTGTTTTAAAAGATGCCAGTATCTTGTTTCCTCACTGCTCCACATTAAAGCCAGCTCTCCAAGCTGTGGCACTCCCGGGAGCTTCCTGCCACTGTCACAGTTTTTGGGCAAGTGAAATGATTTGCTGCCCAGGCTTAAACTGTCTCCTAAAAACGAAGAGCCAGGTATTTATATTCCAAGTATCCAGGCTTGTTGCAATTGGAAAAAAAATAAAAGGAAATGGAGGATATTAACTCTCTCTGTTTCTTATTTTTATTGTCTTTATTGATCGGGGGAATTAGTGTTGGGAAGGGAACTCTTCTGTGAGAGCTCTCCAGATTTCTCTGTGTGCAGGTGTCATGGTCTGTGTTCTGCCCCAGATGGATGAATTCTACAGGATTTAAAGGAAACAAAAAAACACCCCCACAACCCAAAACCAGAGAATTTTTCGTAAAATTAATGAGGCTCTGAAGAAACAATTCTGAACTTTTCAGAGGGAAAAAGATTTTTCTGTAGAAAAATCAACAAGCACTCTTTTCATTGCTTTTGATCAACTTTGGATTAAAATTACTGACCAGCAATGTTTCAAAAAATGTGAAAGAAACTAGACTGCTTGCTTGAATTACCCTTTGGAAAAAGATTCCTCCCCATAACAGACACATACCAAAGCCTGACTGGATTGTGGCTGTGCCTGTACAGGACAGGGAAATACTTAACCCACTCCTACAAGTAAGAGGGGAGCGGACAGTGCAGCGCAGGGAGAGCGCACAGGCTCCCGGGGGTGAGTGCCGCTGGCGCAATAGCTCTGCAAGCTCTCGGGGCATCTCTTCACCACCCACCTCCAGGAGTTAGGCTTTCCGTATAATGCAACTTTATATAATATCCACCACCCAAGGTTTCATATTAATGTGACTCGCCACCTGCAACTGCCTCATTACAAACCAAGCTCAGATGGGATTTCAGTAAGTGGAAAGGTACAGAGTTATGCCGGATCACAGACTAGATAGTTCAGCTTTTTTCCTCCCACCTTTGTCTACAGTGACTAGTTCAGCTAATTAGAAAACCTTGTTTCTAGCAGCTGACTGGCTGGGGAAAAAAATGCATCAAACTCTTTTTTCTTCCAAAATAACTGGATCTTTCAATATTTTTAACAGAACCTGACAAAAAAAAAATTGCAGATATTTGGCAGTTTTGAACAAAAAAGTCTCTTTTTTAAATTTTTAAAGCACAAAAGTAAGCATGCGCATGTTTAAAATCAGAACATTTTTCCTTACTTGATACCCTATGGTTTCAGTGCTCCTTTGACATACTTCTTCACACAATTAGTTTGAGAGAGAGAGAGAGAGTCAAGAGAAGATGTCATGAGAAAGAAAGGAGAAAAAAAATAACTAATGGGCTAATTCATAATTTTGTAATTTGTTGTGGTTGTTGCAAATCTGTAACAAAAATCAATTTTCTTATTGAGAGTCTTCTCTCTCCAAAATGTGTATGTTCTGCTTTATTGCCAGCGGTTTGACTACTGTGGGTTCTCGCATTGATTTTTCTTTTTTTGTTAAGGATAAAAACCACATTCAAGTATTAATTTGGGGAAAACAGCATGAAATATTGCAGAAAGCAGATAACATAAAACTAGGCCACATTCTGGGGACAAGGTTAGATTTCTGCAATATGCCCAAGTAGAAAAATTTACGCAACTATCTAAGAGTATCTGAAGATCAAACAGGATCATTTATATAGTGGCTGGACAGCTCTAATGAATTTGATAATAAGGGTCTTGGGAATTTGCATAGCCACATTTACATTGTAATGGTTACACTGACATTGTATTGCGTGTGAAGGACCTGATAAAATGACTGATGACAGACCTAACAAACTAGAGAGCTATCCCATGTTTCTGTCAGGCTCGCTTTCTACTAGGTAATAGTAACTTTTGACTAATGCCTCTAAGTACAGAATTTCTGTGTATTCATCCCAGTGACTAAAAACTCTCAGTTGTTTTTTCATACTATTCTAGACTAAAAACATGGTTTTGTACTTAGTGATTTGAAATTAAGATGGAAGTTCAGTTCCCTCAGCGTATTTTAGCCTGTCTAGTTAACCTTGTGCAAATTACCACAGGATTCGGTTACGCAGCGGGTTGCCTTCGTCAGTCAAGTCAGTTTAACAAGTTCCCATTCTCTCTCCTTTTCTCCCAGGTCTTTTCTGTCAGGCTCTGTGGTGCACCCTGATGGTCCTAGACCCCGTATGCATACAGACCTCTCTTACAGCCTCAACTCCTGCTCAGAAGTGCTTGAAAAGCACAGGAATTTTGTTTTCATTATTTCCTATAGCTATAGACAGCTTCTCCTTTCTGAAATACTTATCTTTTCTTAGGAGGAGTTACAAATAGCTGACACGCAGACAACTAAATCCCATATTGGATTTGGCCGTAGAGTATCACGGCATAAAGACATCTATATTCCATTTACCATCTTTTGTTTGTTCTTAAATGCATCTAGGAGGTTACGTACCCTATTAACCATAATAAGAAGTGAACATGCTAAGAACTGAGTCCTAATCACTTAAATAACATACTAAAAGAAAGCAGGAAGAATAAACAAAGGATAACGAAATTCCTATTAAAGAATTAACATCCTAAAGCATTTGTTCCTACACCTAAGCAATTTTTACTACGTTTTGCTTGAGCTAGTAAGTAGTACTCAAAATTACACAGCATCATTACCCACACATACCTCCTCTTCCCCATTCAGGGTAAAGTATTAATGAATTGTAGATTTTTTTTTTTCTCATGACAAGTCTACTACTACTTGACCTGGCTACTTCTGGAAGTAACAGGCTGAGTAAGTCTCATTTCTGTCATGTCAGCAAAGGCTGACAGGGCACGAGTAGTTTTGAATATTCTAGATTTGAGCAGCAGGTGCAGCAATACACACGTCACCACGGAAAGCCATCATCTCGTAAGCAAGGCACCATTTCCCCTTATGTCAAAAGGAAGGGAAATGAAACCAGATTAACAGAGAACCTGAAGTATGAATAAGGGATTCCAGGCATAATACCACAGTAGTAAAAAAAGCAGGCAAGCATTTATTCTTAAAATATACCGAACATTGAAACACAAATATTGGTCCATCATCACATTAATGACTGTCGTGACCACAGACTATACGTAACACTAACACATAACTCTGCCTACCTACAAAGCACTAACTAAACACATAACACTATATGACACTATGAATAATGAAAAAAATATGACAGGAAAGTAGACAGACCTGACACCCCAAAAAACAATTTCTGTATTAATTTCCAGAGCAATTCTGTCCCTCACTCAAATTTAGCAGCTCAATTTTTACTAAAAAAGTATATAAATAATAAACGTAGGCTGCTTGATCCTTCTCTGCAATCATGCTGCCTACCGGGTGGGTGGGGGGGTGGTGTAGAACAAAAAAAAACACATTTGGCAACAAAATGACATTGCATCTTGTCAGCTGGTGTGACACCAGCAACCTTCCCTCATTTGTCAGCCTCGCAGACCTGCAAGAAATGCAAGTCAGCAATCCAGGCCTATGTGCTGCAGCTAACAGAAAGATGATTTGGCCACACGTGATTAGTAAAGTTCAATATTACTTTATAAAGGCGGCCACCTACAGGTCCCCTCCAGCCAAGCGGAATTAAGGAATGTGCATTTTCACAGAGGAGCAAGATCAGAAAGCTCTGCTCAGAAAAGCATTTGAGCTCGTGCTCCATAACCAGGCTTGATTGCCTGCCTCTGCACCCAGGATACAGTGGGCTGAATGCTGTGCCGTGCAGTGATGGCCTTTCCACAGTGGGTTCAGCATCAGCTAAATACTTACAAGCACACAGATGTCCTTTTGTTTTCAAATTCAGCCTTGCAGCATATTTATAAACAGACACTCAATACGTATTCGTAGGAATAAATGTTCTGGTATGGGGCGAGACTCCTACCCGAGGCAGAGGGGTCAGAACGTAAAAGCCTCTGCAACAATTCATCTCAGATTAAACTGAAACGGCTCTGCACAAGGGTTATTTCCACAGTGAGGATCTAGCTAGGCACCACCAAAAATCAACAGACGTTCATTGTTGGCATAAATGAACCCAGAATTGATGTCCTCGGGCTCCTGGTCTTGCAATACAAAAGGCAACCTGAACCAGAGAAACACGCTGGCATAGACTTAAGGATGCATCCTTAAAACCATTTGCAGAAGTTAGCTAAGGGCCCACGCAACACACAAATCCTTCTCAAAACAAGGTTGGGAAGAGGCACTTGCAAAAGACAAAAAGAGCCTACTCGGTGGTTTCCAGATCAGACCCCGATGTCACAGAAACAGTTGTTTTCTCTTCAACATTGACTATTCCCAGCGAGGTGGGAACCTACGCAGAAAACCTCTACGCAGTTCCCAGGTAGAAATCAAAGCATCAGACTAACAGCCTGTAGCCAGACAGGTCTCCTGAACATATTCACATCAAGCTTCCTTTGACATGAAATGAGACCAGTCAGCTGCACAAGCTTGGAAACAGAAGGTATAAACAAGAATGAAAGAAAAATAAGGCTAATAATTGCACTTTACAGTTTATAACTATTTGTCTGTCTCTGTATTCAGAAAAAAAGTATGCTTGTGAGACCTGGACAGCTCAAGGGGTCTTTTATCTGCAGATTATAGGTTCAAAGCCAATTTCTGTTAATACCCACTTAAAAGTTCATTTACATTCAAAAGCCGTTAGGTATCATATGCATGTACAAGCTTTGACACAAAATTAGTTGCAAAGGTGAATATTATCTTGGAAATATCTACAAGAAAAAGACTGACGCTACATTATTCATAAGTAGGTAATTCAAGCTATGACCCAACTTCATCATCTTCTGGGTGGAGTGCTGTATAACAAGATTCTTTTCATGCTATGGAGATGAAAATAAATGAAAACTACTAAAGATTGTTTTATTAAATTAAACATTATATAATGTTTTATGTATATGAAAAATTTGAAACTTATTATATGTTATTATGTATTTAAACATTATATGCACACAAGGCAATACTAGATCATATTGAATTATTAGAAGTGATCATTACTGTGCTTGCCTCTTCTGGACAACCAATGGGTTGTAAAATTTAATAGGAAGTGTCTTCTTATCCCTATGTGAAACATTCTGGAATGCTAACCATATAACCTTCATTAGGGAAGAAAGCATGCCTGTTTAAGTCCAAGAGGCACGCTGACTTCTTTCAGACTTAAGAAACGCAGAATCAAAAGCTCTGTCTAATCTGCCATTTGGGCTGTAATCTGTTCAGAGAGAAACCTATTTGCCATATGTTGATTTATTTTTAGCCATACAAAAATCATTACAAAAATGAGCATGGCAGAAATCCTCCGCTGTAAAGGATGGCAGTCACATTGAAGGCAGGACTAAAACACATATACTCTGTGTTTAGGTCCATTAGACTTCAGTATGATGGCAGAGTGATTAAGTAGTATCAGTAGGGATCCAGAAGTCATTTGCTAGAGCTGTGATTTATACTCCTCCCAAAAGCTGGCAATGCAAATGATTATGAGTGTGGTCTAACGTAAAGAGGGGCAGATTTCGGAGTTGGGGATTCTAGTCCCAGCAGTTTTACTTATCTGTGGGCAATGACGTTGTCCTGTTCTGTGACGTGCTTTGAGAACTAGGTTAAAGAAAAAAAAGAAAGAAAAAAAAGGATGTAAAAGCTAGCTACATATATAAAACCCATGAGTTCCCCTGAACTGCCATGGTTCCTGTCCATTCTGTGTTTAACCTGCTGGTTATAGCCAGCCCACATTCTACCTCCTATTGAATTCATGAAAGCCTTTACTGTCTGAGATACAGCTATATGTAACACACAATTTATGACTTAAGGAACCGGCTCCTACTCACAAGCTGAGTTATCAAAATGTTGCAGCAAATTCCTTTGTTCCATTCCAGGAACAGGGTTGTTTGGAAGATCGTGGGTTTTTTGAGGCGCTGGGCATGGAACAGAGCACTTTTGGTGGGTTAAGGAGGTGCCTATGTTCAGTTGCACGTACACTGGAAACACCTTTAGGACACTTCCAAACTAGTCGTGGAGAAGCTTTAGCTACATTCTGTTCCAGCAGTAAATAGGGATAATATGAAGCAGCAGTCTCAAAAATTAAGCACTTTAAATTCAAGAGACCTAGATAACGTGTATGTAAGAGTTAAGAGAGGTGGCCCACAATCTTACTAGAGGCATAACAGTAGCTTTTAGCATATCCTGTGAAATCAAAGAAGTCCAGAGAAAGTAAACAAAGTGTTGTCGCAATATCTTAAAAAGGTTAAGTGGGATGATCTTGCCAGTCTGGGCAATAGCTATTAGAATAGCCAGTAAGGGATTTGATTAAAAAAGGTAATATTCTATATGTCAATCATACCCAGTTATGGAATATAGGCCTCATCAACCAATTTGCTGTTTTTACAGGGTGATGTGAATGGATGACAAAAGCAAAATGCTGATATAATCGATGCAGACATTGGTAATAAATTTGGCACTTCATGACCACTTCACAAATTAGAATAATGTTAAATTAGAAAGACACACATTAAATAGATTTTTTGTATATAAACAGGCCTCACACTGTAACTGAGAGATGTGCAAACAACAACTTCTTGTCAAATGTTTGTGTTTCCACCAGAATACTGTGGTGATTTACTCACTGTCCTACGCTAGTTAACTTCTTTATTAATGGCTTAGAATAGACATAAGTGACCATCATACAGACAAAAATGAAACAAGAGTTAGAGAAGTGATTCCTGACAGAGGACAGGAGATGAGTATGAAATTAAGGAAAACAACAGAATAAATCAAAGGAAATGCAATTTTAGTTTCCTGCCTTTGCCTTGGGGGCACATTTCACATTTATGTGAAAATACTTTCAACAACAGGATCAAGATCTGGATTTTCCCAAAGCTCAAAACGGTTCTTCCGACAGTGTACTTAGACACAAACAGGTGAGTGAACTTGATGTAAGTCATTTATACCGGGGGAATGTCTTTTGTGGCTGCTCAGCACAGACAGGTCATGTGGCTCTCTCTAGCCTTCTGTATCTCGAAATGCCTAATACAGCTTGTGCTGCCTGTTTTCTATAAATAATTGGGGCCCAAGCTAAGAAAGGATGGTTAATTCCATTACACTAGAAATGCCAAAAAATGCTAATTATTATTTTAAGTTTCTCTCTGAATAAACTTTATTAATGATTTCTTCCTCTGCATGCAAATTTCAACAACTCTCACACCGTAATTAAATTAGCATTGTTTATGCTTTAGAGTATTTAAAGTCTGAAATTACAGGCAATAACAATAAAATAGAGTGATAATTAATGATAATAACTCATTCCTGCAGACACTGGGCTGAGGCTTAACAGTTACGACACTTTTTATTCCCAACAGCTACTTTATGGTACTTGAAATTACTTAGTAATTCTCCTAAGCTAATTTTTATTACCATGCAAAACTTCCAATAGTACAGGGGCGGGTTATTTGTGTTCACATTTAGATTGCTAGAGTTTTAGATCATTTCTGAGTGCTTTTTCTGTGGCATTAAAATATATCACAGAAGTGGATTTGACTATAAGCAGACACCTTGTCCAGACACTAAAGACCTTGGACTGAGGCTTTGTGTTATGTTATGCTGCTACATACACATGATGCTGGAGAAGACCATCTGTGGTTTGGGTAGACTCTTTGTCCTGTGATAGCATGTTTCTTCACCGAAGAAAACTTCTCACACTACTTTGGCTAACAACAACAACAACAACAACAGAAGTCTACGGGAAGCATGAGCCTAAATTCTCCTTGTTGTAAAAGCTGGTACAGCATCTAAATCTTCAGAAGTTTTTTGTGTTTTAGCATGGAACAAAGCTTTAAATCATGGAGACTACAGTAAAATTGCTTTTGCTTTTTAAAAAATGGGACCTCATACACCACAAAGTCGAGGACAAGAGATCAGCATGGCAGCTGCGGCAGCTGAGGGTTGACTAGAGACACTCGAGATAAAAACTATTACCTCTCCAAACTCCAGGTTCCCAAAAATCACAGGACTGAAAAGATTTTGGATGATCTGTTTGTCTGTTTTGATAGAGATCTGATACATTTTAAGCTTCTGTATATACAAATAGTAAAGAAGTAGTTACACATTGAAAAGACAAGAAATATTAACCATCAGCTCTAGGCTTATGAGGTCAATATAGAATTGCAGACTGTCTCAGATGCAGCCATATCCTTCAGAAAGAAACAAATCCTTCACTCAAAATGAGCGCCAACTACCTGGAAAGGTGGAATTTGTTTAGATCAAAGCTTTTACCCAGAGAATTTTCTCCCAAATATTTTTCTATTTCAAGTTCCAAGGCTGCAGCTGCTTCTGAGACCCTCATACAAGGTAAGACTCTCAGCTGATGTAACTCCATGGAGTTTGAAAGAGCTACAATGAGCTGGTTAGCCATACTACACAAATACATACAGAAACACTCAAATACCAAAGTCTAGCACTACTTTCTATTCCCACCTACTGATCTGAGATCTACTCTATATGGGATCTCCACAAATATTGTTTTGCAGTACATGAATTAAACTTTTGCTCATGTGCACACACAGTCCTTGTATATGCATTAAGTGAGCATGAAGTGCCACCCATCAACCCAGCTACTGTAGACAGCTAAGCACACTGAAGGAGAGCTGGCTAACCACCTGCATTTATGAAAGGAAGCAAAGTATGCACCAAAGTTCTTGAAATTGCAAGGATCAGTTTTGATACGTCAGTGTGATTTGTATGATATGAGGTGAGATAGGTCCACCCTGCCTTGTAAATGCCTAATAAAAGACAGGCACTGAAGAATTTATAGTCCAAACAGACAAGATCAATACAGTGTGAGACTCCCCTCTTGAAAAGTGAGGAGAATTAATTGCTAATATTACAGCCCAGAGACAGAGTAGAAAAGCCTAAGTGGCTGGACCCGCACTCCTCAATAGCTATTCAGTTAGCCAGGAATCTGTGCTACTTTTCCTATACAAGAAGGATTTAAATCCAATTAGACTCCCCATTTTGTTGGCAATGTCTCTCTATGTATTTACATCACACTCCTTACTGTGGTATCTCAGCATCTGTTCCAGGAAATCTTTCTGAGCACAGCTAGGTCACTCTGTGTCCATCCAGCCAATTATTTTAGGAGTGGTTAGAGATTTCCACTTTTGCAAAAGTAGTTTCTTGGCAACTAATAGAGCTCTGAGGAAACATCCCTCTTGATTAGAGCATAGATCTTTACTCTGACACCCCTGAACTTTTTATGGTTGGTTGGAAGTTCTGCAGGCACAGAAGAAAGAAAAAATTCCAACCTTTACCGGCTGACGAATGAACATTTAGCTGCTGCTGCCACCTTGCTTCTCAGCTGGACACAAAAAAATGTATTGGTCAACTAGACACCATTTGTGCCTTTGCCTTGTTTGGAGTGAAAACATCTATGCAAGGACAAAATAGCCACAAGCACTTCACACCCACTTTGCCTCAGTATGAGTGATTTGTACAAGCACGGGGTTAACGGACCCCTTAGTGCCCTTTGGCATCAAGAGGAGTCATTCCTCTTCATCTTGTACGAAACACCTAGGATACAGCTGCTCTTAGACCTGAGCATTTGCTCTCTCCCAGAAGCACAGCTGGGTTGAAACAGTGACTCAGTGGTTATTGATCCCAGCTTCCTCCAGCCATCCATTACTTCCCACTTACCAAATCCTACTTTGATTTGCTACATTTGTGTAACACACAAGGCTTTTTTCAGTCAAGTACCTGGACTAACAAACCTGATATTTAAATCTCTTTCAGCTAATCCAGCTCATTTAGACTGGAATAGGTTTAAAGAAAGAGCAGTTAAACAACAGGTACTTGACCAAACATCTCAGGTAGGAAAATGGTAAGAGATCCTGGAGGTGCATAAGGGGCCTTAATCTCTTCATGTGCAGCTAGAGAAAGCAGAGTGAATA
>NW_009192267.1:62895-64302 GCF_000690835.1 Fulmarus glacialis | reverse complement strand
CTAATAGAAATTCGCATCAGTCCATTAGTACAGAATCCTCTCACAAGCATCAGTTTAACAGTGCCACTTTGAATAGTGACAAAAGAGAACTCGTGACTAATTCAGCTCTCTCCCACATATGCATAAAGATCTTCCAGAAAGGCAGCATCCTCTCCCCAAACCATGCTGCAAATGCTGGTTTGCTGAAAATACAGGGCTGGATCCAAAACTTCTAGCTCTTATTGTAGGCCTAATGCCTATAAAATGCAGACAATTTTCAGATTATTTCCTGTGTGCAGCTGTTGAAGGTGTTGAGCTGGCAGAGTGGGAAATATATGTGGTGTTTATTTGCAAAGCAGGTACAGCATGAGCATCGCTGGTCCCAGCTTTCTCATGCTGCCCCTGCCAATGTATTGTACCTCATCCATGCCTGGGCTAAATTCCAGCCAGTGATGGGAGAATGAATGGGGCTGCATCCTATTATCAGTCCTTGGAGCCATACAATCTCCTCAGTTTATGAGCTGTAAAATACGTACTTCTGCCTAGTGGCTTCCTGGGGCGAGCATCTTCAGCACTGAAATCAGCAGAGCTTGGCCAAGGTGCATAGGATGCCATAGAGGAGCTGCAGGGCTGGTAAAGGGACACAAACAACAGAGACAACTCCTCTGTAAATAGGGCTGAATGGGAAACAGATTTTCTGGCATTATTTCTGTTCATCAGATGGGAACGATAAGTGGATTTTTTTTTTTTTTTTTTTTTTTTTAAACCGTCCAACTAAAAATTTGATGCAGGGCAATCATAGACATTATTATTTATACCTTGTCTCATGCTAAATGGCAAAAGATTTCCAAGCCTCTAAAAAAATACATAAATGTTGTTACACTCATCAAGTCTATAGTGTATCCCTAACATTGGATGAATTTTTACCTTCTAGCACTCTCCTCTTCAAACCTTTGAAAATTCTATACCATTTCTACATATATGTTACCAGTTCACTAGATAGAAATCAAACTCCAGATCAGAAGAAGAGAAACCAAGTATTTGTCTTCAGTTTCATTAAGGCAGAGAATGGACCTCTTCTCCCTTTTCAGACACGGTGAGGGGAAATGATATTATCAAACCTATTCATTTTTCTGCCTCCTTATCCCACAATAAACAAAACAAAAGAAATATAGCAGAGGATGACTTTCCCACCACCTCAGCCTGGGGGAACATTTACTAATTTATTGGCAGTTGAAGGGGACAGAAATAAGAAGCTGGAAAGTAGAGATACAAAGCAAGCCTGTCCATACCAATGTTTTTCCAGCTTAGTCTCAGAACAAGAAGTTTTGGGCCAAAGCATGAGCTGTTGTAAACTGATGTAGTTCCAGAGACTTCACTGGGCAATGAACCAGTTTCTACTAGTTGAGCATTTGGAAAACTATGAGT
>NW_009192267.1:62390-62884 GCF_000690835.1 Fulmarus glacialis | reverse complement strand
AAGAGCGGCACTTTGAATTACTTGAGAATTTGTCTTATAGCACCTAAGTACAAAGTTTGTCTTTTCCCGCAAGAGCTACAAGGGCAGAAGTCATTGTTAGAAATATCATTGGAAATTGTTTCCTAACAGTGGTGGCTGGAGGTCCCATGCAAAACCTAAGCTCCAGTTCAGTAAACATTGTACACGCTGACACGAACAGCTGTTATTGGTCTAATACTTACATTACTATTTTAACGGACAGGCTGGAGAAACAGAGATGAATTAACATGCCAAGGTCACGTAAAAAGCAGCTGATGGAAGCAGGGATATATCCAAGTCTCCTGACTGCCAATCTGATAGCCCAGCCACTTACCCACCTGCCTCCCTGGTTTGGGAGTGCAGCCACCCAGCCAAACATCTAATGCGTACAGCAAACATTGTGGATTCAAGGCGATAACCATGGAATTAATTTCCATGCTTCCCAATCAGGGTTTAAGCACCAGAAGAAACTTGAA
>NW_009192267.1:44467-62360 GCF_000690835.1 Fulmarus glacialis | reverse complement strand
ACTAAATGCTATCGGGAAGGCTTCATAAATAAAAGACTCTCCAACTTCCTAGTTTCTGTGTATAAAGCACGTTATAAATACTCACTCTCAAGGAAGCTGCCTCCCACAAGTAAGTATTAATTCCCCTTTTTAAAATGAAGAGCTTCCTTCTTTCCACTAAAAACAAAAAAAATCAAGCAAACAGAAGCGACAGAAATTACAGCACAGTAATGGATTACCTGAAGCACAGCTGCACACACTGTGCTCCTACAAAAGATTTACCAAGTTGGCTATTAATTCCAAGAAATCATGGGGAAAGTTGGAAGTATATTTCTTTGAATGGGGAAACCTATACTCAGGCACAGCAAGCAGAAAATTGGCTGACACAGCAGCAGCAGCTGAATGTAATGGGTTACCCATATGGGCTCCTTAATCTCAAAACCAAAGCTAAAATTGCTTCATCCAGTTTCTGCTGCATTTTCTTTTCATTCCAGGAAACATCAAGCCCACTCTGTTTCTTTTCCTGACCTTCCTCCCCGTTTTTTTTTTTTAGGAGACTTGGTTGTGTTTGTTGAGATTTTTCATCCCTTTCTTAGCATATACCACTGTGAAATATGCTTGATATTTTAAAAGTACAATGAATTCTGAAATTAACTTAACAGCAGTCTACCTCTATATGAAATGGAAAATAATGGTTACTTATCTATTAGATTGTTATATTCAGGGATTACATGGTTATGATCAGCAGATTCTCCTTCTTTCCTTCCTCCTTCATAGCTTTGATTGGTTTCATTAGTGCAAGAAAATCTCAACGTGCAGAGAAAAATATCCCCCTACACATCTACTGTTTGCATTCTAGTTGGGCCATCTCTCACTTTAAGCTGCAGATAGCTCTTTCTGCTCTAGTGTCTCAATACAGCTTGCAGCTCCTCTATGCAGCAAAGAGCGCTTCACTGGGGCTGGTTTGGGAATGAATTTCAAACAGTTTGTTCACAAAATCCCACAGCAACTGAGGACTGCAATAACCTTGGCATCTGTTGCTCCAAGTAAGAGGTATGCTTTTTTGACCTTGCTTTTTTTTTTAAAAATAAATAAAGGAAAACAAAAAACCCAAAAGCAAAGCAATGACATAAAAACATGAACAGAAAACACTTTGCTGTGTACATCACTGCTTTTAGGGAGAAGCTGGGAGAAGCAACCGCACGACAGAGCTGTCAGTGAACCTAATTAATATCCCATCGAAATGCACTCAAATACTGCAACGAGAAGTACAATAAAAGCTGTATAGAAATACTAAATTCTCTTACAGCTCTTACTCTGGGTACAGATTAAAGGAAAATACCACTCTGCCAGGATGACTGATTACAATTTCATTTGGTAATGAAGATTCTTCTAATAATTATGTTTTGCCAAGAAGTGCACAATTTCCCCTTCTGAAAGCCTGGTTTCTGTACAGAATACAGAGAAAGTAGAAGAGAGGAGGCTAACATCTGTTTAATTTATAACACTGCTGCCTGTAATAGCCTTACAACTATTCAAAATTTAAGTAAGTTTCCTTCATAAAATGGCAACAATTTTTGTTTAGCATGCTATTTATTTGCTAACAGGACATCAGTGCCCCGTTTATTTACCTAGCACAGTACCTCCCTTCAGCACTAGATGCTAATAAGACACCCATTGCAGCACTGAAAGAAATACCGAAGTTACAGAACAACTGTTTATACCTGTATTTTACATGAGATTGATTCAACTGACTCCAGTTACATTGCTTAAGCCACTACTCACATTCTTCAGAAAAAGTCTAAGATTATTTAAAGCTTTAATGTTGTCATTAGATTACTAGGGCTCCGGTATTAAAGAAAAGGCAGCTGCTGGACTACCTACCAGTATCTCTGCAGCTACCAAACTTCCAGGACAATGTTATTGTCACACCTTCCCCTTCGAAAATGGTGCAATTTGTATGCACTGTACAATGGTGCAAATATCTACGTGAAACGCAAAACAATGCAGACTGAAAGTTTCCTTGCAGGAAAAACTGCAGCCTTTATATGAACGGAGTGCTACACATCTAGAGCCAGCTTTCAGTCTAATGATGCTCAAGAGCTGGGCTGTTTTTCTGCTGTTGTCACAAGAACCCAGTGCTGTGTGTGTGACTAATTCAGGGATCCTTCCTTGTGCAGAGCTCTGGTGCCTGACCAACAGTGGCACGTCCTTACAGTTCTTGCTGTTTGATCACGATCTCAAACTTGTCAGGGAGTGATTCATCACCTGCTCCGTCCCCAGGCAAGAGTATGAATGTTCTGCTTATTAATAGCTAGACTGAAATGAACTCAGTTTAAAAAAAAAGTAGCAAAAAAATCCCAATCCACAACCCTTCAAAGAAATCAAGCTAAAGAGACTTAGCTTCATTACCTGCGCTCTCTACAGCTTCCCTAGTAAAAGGCTGTATGGAGTCATCCTGAAAAGGATGACGAGACTGATCCACAAAACTTTTCACCTGTACCATTGCCACCAGAGATACTAGCAGCCACCGAAAGATTTCCGAGGCATTTGATTCCTCGTCAAACAAGACATCTAATTCTGCAGTAACCTTCAAAGCATTAGGGAGCATTTCTGAGAGGTAGTGGTGATGCACCAACTCCAGGAGGAGGACAGTCCGTGGAGATTTAATGCTGTGCAGCCAGTGAAAACATAGGAACGCAATTATAGCTCCTGCAAATTACACCGAGAACATCAATAGATCAAGGCAGTGATCCAGCAAAGCACTTAAGCACATACTTAACTTTAAGAGATCACTCCTTCCAGGCCTGATTCTGCACCATTCAAGAGGAACAGCAAAAATCCCACCAAAGAAAAGTTCTTTGCACTGCTCATACAAGTGACAAGGCACATTAGCTGATTTACAGTAAAGAAAGATTGTCAAAACAGTCTCAAAGTTGTTTTACAGTTCAGCCTGCAAATTCCTCACCCTGAAGAAGAATCAATAGAAAACTACTGACCACGGCAGCAGATCAAGTAACTATAGTAACTGTAGGAAAAAGTGTTTCTAATTGGCATAGGGCACTTGCTAGAGCAGTCAAATAACTCTTAAACAAGAGAGATGTGTGATATTAAAAATAATGCTCTAGTTTTGCATCTATATACTTTTTGCTGAAGATATCAAAGTGCTCCAAGTAAGTTAAGCTTCGTAATTCATTTAGCAAATTCTGGTGTGAGTATACCACTGCTTCCCTGTGTCTGTTGAAACGCATGATTGATGGTTTCTGAGAATTCAAGCATTTTGAAGCATAATTTCTTGCAGCCAACAGTTTATTTATGGGGTCAGCACTAAAAGTAGACACAGACAAACTATAAATAGCACAAACTTTAAAAATGGGATCTTCTTAAAGGAAAAGGGTGGGGAGGGAAAAGGTGTTGATCTTTTTTTGATCTAAATACCAATTTAGGCATCCTCAGAAATTCCAGCCTAATTTTACTAATTCTGTCCACCTCTATTAATAAATTATCCATATGAAGATTTCATTTTTAAGCATTTTCTGTCATTCAAAATTGCTCAACATGATTTATTACATATATCTCTGACTACCAATTGCTCATAATTATTTGTTGCCATCGTTACTGCGAGCAGTGGCAATGTGCAATTTGTTGCCTTAGTTGTGATCTTGCAGCCAAATCAGGGAACAGAAGAAAATTGAGCAAGTCTGGAATTAATTACATAAGATGAAAAATCTTTTGTAACATGAACACCTTGGTGGAGGCTCACTTCATACTAACACTTTCAGTATTAATACATCAAGCAGAATTTTCATGCCCTGAAACTTGGAATTTAGGTCAGGATTAGGTCTTGGAAGACAGGTATTCAGTCTCTGCCTCTGTCTTACGCTGCTTTTGTAAGCTCGCACATGACGCAGATTAGGGCTGATGCTATTCCTCACAAAGTCTCTAAAATGCTGCTTCCTACTCCTCATCCTTTCCCCATTTCATTTATTTAGATAACAGATGCTTCCAGGTGAAGGCACAGTAGACAGCTAATCTTGGTTAGGCAACTAAGCATTTTAAAATCAAAATTAAGTATAAATAGTAAGGTTAGGATTCAGAGTAGTGTTCCTGTGGTCAATGGAGCTGGCCAGTATTCTTCTGACAGAACAGCTTTCTTCTACAGAACATGGATAAAAGCAAAGACAGCCTATGCAAATACACTGCTTTCATTGAAATCACGTGAGGAATTTATAACTGCAGCAGAAAAATAACATTTAAAATCATTCGAAGCATCAGGATACTGAAGTCAAAAGGCACTCATTTCACCTTATCATAACAAAACTGTTTGATAAGGTCAAAAATTCCAAATGAGGGATAACCATTTTGAAAATTATCTCTGAAAGAAGATCTAATTTTGAAGACGCTCTAATTAATGCACAAGGAATTATTTTTCTGGCGTGACATGCTGTAATCACCCCTACCATCTCAAAATCATGAGACAAGGTTTAAGTGTAGACACTATAAAATACAGGCCTAATTAAGTTTATTTCAGACAGCAGAAGTAGTAGCTCTGGAGCATATACACTAGGTTAATGTAAGATAAACAACTTTGCGAAGTCACTAAGAAATTCTTGCCAGAACAGTGCCAACAAACCAAGACTCCTTCCTCCTACCATCCCTCCCCAACTCCAAAAACCGCTCCTTTAAACTGCGAGATTAGAGTACTGAATAACTTTTTAAATAAAGAAAATATTTTCAGTCTATGTATCTATAACATCAAAGTGGGGGGGAGGGGGGGAGGACCAAAGCAAAAAAAAGAGAATCAGACTCTCCTTTGGCAAGCAATTATTAGAAGAGATGCGATGTTAGGCTGAAGAGCAGAAAGCTATCCTCTCTGGAAGCTAACCAGTTAGTTACAGATGTAGGTAGCACATCCACATGAGACTAGTGGGCTATAACGCTTTGCTGGCAACAGCCAATTCATAATTGCTACTGGGCTCTTAATCAGTGTTGTACTGCCACCAGCATAAGATAACTTCACCCATGTCCTTGTCAAACTGCAGAACATTCAGGATATAAAATATAGACATACATATAGGCTTTATTTTCTCCTTGGAGAATTTATGTACCATTACATTCCATTATATCTTTTTCAGCTGAACATTTAAATGATGTTGAATCAGTGATCACTAAACCAAGCCCCTTTTTATTCAGCAAGGTTTGGATCTTTGACCCCCAAATGCCTCTAAGACAAATCCTTTTATAATACTGATAAATTATTACCTTTCCGCCTTGACTTTTAATTAAATGTTTGGAGTCAGCAGATGTCGAATCATAATTCCCGTACCAGCTACAATTTCTAAGTTCTGTACATGACATTATATCTTTTAAACATGAGAAGCCAAACATCCTGAAAATGAAAGACACTCATTATTATGCCCATTTGTGATTGAAGAAATGGCTTGGGTTTTTTTTATTTCATTTTCTGTCCAGAAGGGGATGATCAATGGAACGCATCAATTCATGACAATGCTGTAATGCATTTTTGAAACGTTGCTGATATTATGAAACACTTTTCAATTTGTAAATTTTCTGCAAAATACTTTCCTTCAGCTATCCATTAATCAAAGTAAATTGTAGCAGAAGTTTGCTGTGCTGCTGTTTCACAAGTCCTCAGTTTTTTTAGGCAAAGAAATTATACCTGGAATGACAGCACACACTGGAGCATCAGCAGGACATCAGAGAGAATCTTGCTCATGGGCTTCTCTGGCAAAGCTCCTGCTCTCTCCAAAGTCCCACAGAGACTGTTGATCAAATCAGGCGTGGGAGCCTTTGCTTCACACAGCAGTAAAGTTCTGCCAGTCTGCTCACTGATGGCAAATTCCAATTTGTGCTGCAGCTCGATCCAGTGCTTTGTCAGGAATCTACGGGGGGGAGCCACGCTCTCACTGGGAGCTGGTGACCAGGTACTTCTTGTCCTCATGCAAGGCCACAGAATCTTGGCCAAAACTGAATTTAAAGCTATGCTCCCCCCAGTGAGGAGCCATGCCCTCACATATTTCTCACCACCTTTTAGCACTTAAAGCATTGCACAATTAGCTTACAGAACACAGGGTCTGCAATGATTTCTGAGGCCAGTGATATCAGCCCGCACTAAGGGGCTAACGACACAGAGACTGAAAGGCATTAAAACCTCAACGTGTCTATGTGAAACACAGACCCAGTGGTTTGGTGCCATTTCCTTGGGAGCAGGTTGTAGTATACCAATGAGGTATTCTTCTTGTCTAGACCTACACTGCAGACTTTCAGTGAGTGCAATTTCTTGTTAGACATGTGGGATGGTTCAAGATTATGTTTGCTCGAGCATTTAGGACATCCTCTCTTAGGCACAAACAGCAAGTACGCAGCTAACTCCCGTTAACCTCCCAGGGAAAGAAGGTTTAGAGATTCAAGTTGTGCTGCCGAAAGCCCCTGCCAGTCTAACTTTCTGAGAGAAGGTAACACAAACATAAAAAAGGGTGCTAGGTATACAGGAATTTTAGCATACAGATAAAGAAAATGGAGTTTCTTCTTCCAACTCTTTATTTAGAAAACCGTATGTGATTACCATGCCACTATTAAAAAGGCTGCAGTAAAGGTAAGGAAGGAAAGACAGGAAAAGTCACTTTTAAAAATTAAGTTTTAAGCAACTATAAAGTAAAATTTTCAGTGGGGAGAAGAAAGAGAGGTTTGTTATTACCACACGAAAGGATGAATTTCTTTACACTAACTTGGGTTTGTTGCATAAACTAGAAAACAATTCTACCTTTACCAGTTTTTAAAACAGACTAACTATAATTTGTTGATTAAAATCCTAAAACTACCCTACATATCAAGTTAGACAAAATTGTGCATACTGTTTAAGCAGTAATAAATATCTAAACACGTCTTTGTCCTCTTTCTGCTTTGCTGCACATGTAGAGGACGAGTTCATTTTCACAGGACAATTTCCTCTTCCACCACCCTTTTCATGAGCTTTTTATTGTGGGGCATTTGGAGTCTTCTACTGCAAAACTACCAATAGCTTAGCAAATGCTGTCTGATTAGGGATTAATTTTTTTTTATTTCAACTACAGACATGTATTTGTAAACCACCAACTTTATACAAACCACAGCAGCAACAGCTTAGTTGCAAAATAAGAACTAGCCTGTCTAGCGGGAAAGGTCAACTGGTAAGACAGAACAGCAAACTGGGATGTCCTCTTAGCTGGTGAGGATACTTTAGTGCAATTGTTCTTTGCACATTATTAAAGATGATACGGGTGTTAATTCCATTTACCTGTGACTAATAACGCTAGGAAATTAAATCCCTTGAAAACAATTACATCTCTTAAAAAAAAAAGGTACTTTAGACAGTAAAACAAAGGACATAACAGTGCACTTCACCTCCTGAATGAGTCCAAGTGTCATTTAAGCGCAGAAGTCTATTAGTCTTAATTCTTGGAATAAGAAAAAAACCAAACATAGTTTGCTTGGTTAATCAAAACCTAGAGCTACAGAGAAAATGCTTGTCATCTCTTCTACTGCAGTTTCTTTAAAAATCCAGTAGGTAAGTTGTAATTGTAGAACATGCATCTAATCATCATAATCTACGTATCTCAGTGTCTTTCACTGAAAGCTACTCACGGTACCTTAAACACTCTTAAACATTACTGAAGTCAGCCAAACGCTTTTCATGCAGAATATCCCCAAGCCTCCCAGAATGATCCAGTAGTAAAACCAGAATCAAGGAACAACTTCCCTATGGGATGGGAAGAAAAAGGCTTATAAACCAACTTGCTATGGATTTTCAAACACCGTTCTGCTCAGTAAGGCACTGATTCACAGATGAAAATTCTTGTTTTCCAGAACAACTAAGTACGGTACGTAAATACCTAAGTCATATTCATTCTCCAGATATGTTACCAACTTGCACAGAGGGTCCTAAGTACTTACACCAAGTATAAAAATGGGAATTATACTTCTCTGAAAACTGTACTCCCAGCTCTATCTGTAAAGAAATCTATGTATCTGTAACATATGACAGAAGGTAAGTCATAAACAACTGAATGTGTCTGGACCTAAGCAATCCCTTTCAGCATCCTTTAACTAGAGGAATTCCAAAACATGGACACCGTTGGACTTTTTTAGTTTAACATCTTCAAGTTAATACTCTGCTTTTTCTTCAGAACAGCTCCTGACTTTCCTAGGGAGTTTTAAAGTGTCCATCATAAATCAGCTGTTTGTCAGAGCTCATGACATTTAGCGATATAACAGAGAGAAGAATGGAGCGGGGAGGGAGCGCTGCCCTCACTCAGGTGCCTGAGGGAAGCATGGGCAAAGGAGACAATTTAGAGGGATAGACAGACAGCTTCAGACAGACAGCCGTGTGCCTCCAACTCTGTCCTACAGATGCTTAGCATTGCAGATGGGGCTCCTCTAATTCTCATTTGGAATTAGGTATTCATGGCAGCAAGTAAGAAATGCAGTGCAAAGAGCCAAGTAACTGAAAAGGAGATTGTTATAATCAGTTACAATAAATGAATCTTATTTTCTGGGAAAGACCTGAGAAAGGGCAAAAGTAGATTTAAAACAAAACAAAAACAACCCAAAACAACAAACATTCTCCAGTTCCCAAGGAAAGGTTTCAAATCAAATGTAGCTATTTGCTTACATAAAATCAAATGCAAGCTTTAATAAAGTTGGACAGAAAGTTTATATCCCCCTACCAGCCTCTTGTACCACACACTGTTTACACTTAACAAAACACCCTTAGTTGTAAGTAAATATTTATAATCTCTTTCTGTTTGGAAAACAGTGTTTTAAGACATTTAAGACAATTTAAGACATAAATTGCCTTGTCTGAAGTTAGGAAAAGCAAGCAGGGCGAGAAAGTGGAGAACATGATCTATATTTCTCTCAGCTGAGCTGATGTGAAAACAGCTTTGGTTTTAATTTTGACTCTGAAAACTGCCATGCACCCAAGTTTCCACCATCAAACTTTTTGTTTTCCAAGGGCTTCTTTCTGAGACAAAATACAGGTTCTATGATGTCCTTTTTTTGAACACCTAATCCTCCCCTCCAAAAGGATTCAAGGGAAAATTACCAATGAGCACTATAACTGAGCCCTTGTCAGATATCAAAGCTACAAGGCTGTTTTTCCATATTTTTCCCTTAGAATCTTGTATGCCTGAATGCTTTCACTTGGCTTTCACCCCGGCTAATAGAAAGCAGAACATTATAACAACCAGAAGGTGAATCAAGATATGACAAAGACCTTCTAAAAAGACCTGAGTGCATTTCAATTAAAACTTGAATTTTGCTGTACTAATTGTTCCCATTATGTTAATATCATAATTGCTGCCATTTTCTTACATGATCTTGCTGCTCCTAACAAAAAAGGAGAGCAACCGGTAGAAAGCTTGAGCATGCCATGAGAAGTTTTCAAGGCAGAGAACAGGAGGTAGAGTTAATTTGTGAGCAGATTTTGCTAGAGTACACTGGAATAACACAACTCATTAATTCTTCATTAAGTTTAGGAAGCCAAGCTTTTTAATCATAATTAGACAATACTTCCCCCCCACACCCCCCGGAAAAAAGTCTGTCAAGAATGTGCCTTCTGAATAGACATTACAATGAATTTTTCTGCAATAGAATTGCTAATGGATTAATAATTGGGTAGTTTGCTTAATAGGAGAGTGCTTATTATTAATAGAATTGCTAACAGTACAAGGTTTGGGGAAAAAAGTCTAGTTAATGATCCCTTACTTTTTTAGAACCGATATACAGAAGAAGCTACATTGCACGATCCTGATGAGAGCATGTCTCTTCGTTTGTGCTTTTTCCACTCCTCTTTCTCTTACGCTCCTCTCCTAGCACTTCCATGCTCTATAATTCGACAGGAAGATCATTTGCACCTGGAATGAGCTATTCAGGATCTTGAGGTGTTATTAACTAATATTAAAGAAAATCATCCTCTTCATTTCACAGAATGCTAGAGAAGCTAGGACATGTTATACACAAATGCAGAGTAGGCTAAATATCCAAAGCCCTTGCCAGTGATGTTTCTTAGCTGTTTCTGCTACACAATGTTCTCACATTGCATAATGCTATAATGTTGTACCAGAATGTCGTTGTAGTGAATATTAAAACTGTTGCTCAGTATGGTCACACTTGAGAGACATCTCTCGGTGGCATTTCTGGTCAGCTAACAATCTCAGCCAGCAATGTCTGGTGGTTTAGTTGAAGAGATCCTCTCCCAGTAGACAGGCATGTATGTCTTACATATTCCTTCTGTAGCAGGCAGCTTTTGATAGATTTTCACCCTCAAATACTCCACAGGACGGAGAAAGAACAAAACCAAACAAAACAGAGAGGGACCGATGGCACTGCTTGAGAAGGATTAAATGGGACCTGAATTTATGACAGTAGGTAGATTCTCTGCAAAGGAATAGCAGTTGATAGCTCAATGAATGCAGAAGGATTGTTATTCGCCCAGATGTCTCAAAGCTGTTTCATTTAGATCAACTGGAACTTCCTAATAACTTCATAAGGTCTCTCCCACCCCCAGAATTTAGCTCAAACATGGCAGGTATAGATAGTGAAAATGAAAAATATAAATGTTGCCTTGAATCATCTGGGGCACATCTAAATAGATGGAAACGTTCCTCCTGGCATCATCTTTCTGGCTTTGGTGCTAATAAAACATAACTTCACATGACTTGTAAACTGTGTAAATAATGAGTGACCTACTATTAAGGAAGGCTAAATGAATTAGCTTTACTGCAGTTCCCACCGCAAGACCATTGATAGCGTCTGATTGTGGTCTATTCTAAGGCTGATTTACATAATTCTGGCAGTGTAAAGGGGAATTAAGTGAACATAAATGTGATCTATGCCCACTTTAAGAATCCCTTCCTGCCTCTGTGTTGAATAAAGGGAGCTTACTGTAAATAAGGCTGAGAAAAATGACATTCAGTTGCTATTTTGGCAAGAGAATAAAGTTAAGTAATCCTCAGGGTAAGAGGTCTGAAACAGAGTAATTTTAGCACATGACCTGTGAAAGGAGAAAGAATCCTCACAAGGTATTCAGACAATAAACCCAACTCTCTCCCTTTAGTCAGGGAGGCTGAAAAGGCATTTTCTGATGCCTTTCCTCCTTAGTGAAATGAAAGCTAAAAAGTATAAGGAACAACCATCGTAAAGGACTCTGCCAGCACCAAACAACTTCATGACCAGAAAGTAAGGGAAGAAACAAAGTTCAGCATGTTTAAAGTTAAATTTTCTGAAAAAGATTAAATGAAACCAAATTTTAAAGCCAGGGTTTAAATAATCTTCTCCCTCAGCTCTGTACATACAGTGTACATTCAGTTATTAAGGAGTCCAGCTCAGGTCCCTTTGCTTCAAAGCCCCAGGCAATTCTCTCCAGAGCATAAAATGATTTAAGTTTCTCCTTCCACTTCCTGTCACTAATGACCTCCGTAATTCTCAGAAGCAATCTGAGGAAATATCAAATGTAAATAGATTTAAAGGGGCAAGTCTGGAGGAGGAAATAGCGATGTCTTCTTGGTGGCCTCTCCCCTTTACATTGGGCTTAAACATTCTGCTAGCTAGGAGGAGAAAGTAATCTGCCAGGACAGACTGCAACAAATTCAAATGCCACAGTTACTTTTGTGTATGCAGTGAACTGCTAAGGGCAAATAGCTTATTTCTTTTCTGATGAAGACAAGCTGATCTGTTTATCCAGGGATACTTGAGAAAATTAGGAAACTATCACGTAATTGAGACAAAAAACAGTGTGTGGTGTCTGTGGAAGGGGGTGAGGATTCAAGAGGTCTGGACTCCCTCGCAGAATTATCCTGGGAGTCAAAACAAGTCATTTCACCTCTTTAACTCAGTTCCATATCTGCTATATAGAAAAAATACTTATTTTGCTACCTATCTTCCAATGGCAAGCTCTTTTAGGCAGAGACCAACTGTGCATACATTACCCATCCTATATGCATTTGACATATTGGGGGGGGGGGAAGTGTAGGGCAGCAACCCCATGCCCCCCTCAAGTGTCAGCTCCTCCTGTCAGCTAAAATTTGAGCGACAAGTTCACCTTGTATAGCGAGTGCCATCACAATTAATGTCAAAACATCCTTGCAGTGACTTTGGTGTCTCAATGGGACAAGACTTTTGAGATTATTAGATATTGGCAGAAAGCAACAGTGTCTAAGTATTTCTCTTTTGCCATCTGATTTTACTTTTCCCGAGATACTTACAGAATAGCTTGGTTTTTCTATATAAAATCTGTGTGTCTCTGCATGAGCCTGCATCATGTCAGTGGACACACACTATGCACATTTTTCCTCCAGAACTGAGAAGTCACCTCCTGCATTTTCTCACAGCTGCATCCTTCATTGCCAACTTGGTAAGTTTTCCAGCTGCCTTCATGAAATCTGAGACATGGCACATCTCAGCCCTTGTTAGGAGCCATCCTATTTCCCTTCAAACGCTCTTCTGACACTCCTTTTTTGTTGCAATGACAACAAAAAAATCTTGACACAGGTACTGAGACCACTGTCTGTCACAGTGACCAATGCTGTTCCACAGTTTCCTTCAACTCCATCTGTCTATAACCACCTGCTTCCTTCAGTTTTATATTCAGATTATTAATGCTCTCGAAAACAGACTACTCTGCTTTGTGCCTAGCACACTAGGGCATAAACAATACTTCAGATAACCACATGGTCACCAAAACACCTTTGCAAATCCAGTCCCAAACCTCTTGTCACTTGCTGACTAGCTTCAGTCTATCTTACAAGGGTTATGCTGTTTCAGCTCCCTGTCTGCAGTGTTACGGGGATCGTTGACATGGCCTGTATCAACCTCAGCAACACATTTATCAATGTCTTGCCAACAATAAACACCATAAAGAGAGAAAGAGGATCCAAACATCCTGCGTTCTGCCAGAACTCAGAGCAAAGAGCTGCTGGTGCGTTGCGTCTTCCACATGCAAGAGGCTTTTAAGACAACACACAGTTCCTTCAAGAAATACTTCCTAACTCCATAGGGATAAATTCATGGAAAAGAGAGAAGCCATAGGTCCCAGATTTCTAACTGATAAAAATTAGTAGAACACAGCATATTCAAAGATGCTTTTAAAATAGTGAAGACCCAGCACATCAAATGCACTTAGTAGCAGTTGTCACACATTCCCGATAATCACTAAGGCACAAGTTGTAGCTGTTTCGATGGAGGAATATAGCTGGGCAATCACAGAGCTTCAGCTACTACACCAGCTTATTTCTGTCAAGGCAAATTTTTTTTGATTCCCAGCTGCACTACATATTCGACTTCAAGATGCAAAGAGAGCAAAAGAGAACAGGTCACATATTTAGCAAATGACAGTAATTCCCTGAAGATAATAAAAAGCAGCTTGTCTATAACCAGTCTCCTTTTGTGTTTGACTTTGAGGCACATTATCTTTGCAGAAAATAAAATGCAAGTAACGAAAGAGAGAAAAACAGAGCCTGTAAACGACAAAAAGCAAATCTCTCAGGCTGACAAACTTAACTAAAGTGTAAGAAAAAATTGAGTGCCTGCCAGTTCTGTATACTACCATGAGGTTCAGTACTCCTTCCAACGCAGGCACTCACACGCCGGCACCATAAAGCACAGGAAAGGCAGACAGCACACACACTGACAGAACAAACAACTCGCTACGCTTGTCCTAAAAATGCTCTTAAGTTTCTTCTCTCCCACCTCAGCTTCCTTCCTTCCCACACAGATGTTCCAGCTGCAACAATCCACAGTCACATAAGCTTGCCAACAGTCTATCTTGCTGAGTAGCTTTTTGTTTAATGCCTTAAATTTTCCCCACATGACACCACTCTTTTCAAC
The DNA here is from genome assembly GCF_000690835.1 of Fulmarus glacialis. NCBI lineage: Eukaryota > Metazoa > Chordata > Aves > Procellariiformes > Procellariidae > Fulmarus > Fulmarus glacialis. The sequence continues at coordinate 48,497 of NW_009192267.1, read as the reverse complement.
ATACGCTACTCCTACACTTAAAGTTCAGCTTGAGCTTAACATGCTTTGTGTTACAGCAAAAACCTCTGGTTTTGCCTCTGGTTTGGACCCAAGCTCACAGCAGATGACAAGGTCTGTTTTCTTAAAGGGTAAGTTGTTCTCGTGGTTCTGGGGTGGTGACAGGCAGTAACACCGCTACGTAGATTGTATTCAACAAGAGCCACCTTTCTATCCTGTCTGTACAGCACCTGATGGAAGGGGTTCGTGGCCTGGTACAGTGGACTGTCGGTGTAACTGATGAAAGTAACACTACTAACTTAGCAACTATATCATTAAGCCATCAGCTTCAGAATGTCAACACTGCATATCGTGACCATGTCCATCAAATATTTAGTTCATTTAACAACATTTCATACAACAACGCTCTTCAACACTGAGTCTCAGCATGAGACTTTATAAAGGAATTATTGCAGGGGATGCTATTACAGTAAATTCACCTACCACACTAGGTCATTCAACTGAATTACACATATGATGAAGTCCTCATCAAATGCACAGAAATGATTTTGTACAGTAGATCAAGAAGAATAATGAAGCAGTAATTTTTAAAGTACGTTTCCACAATATTAAAGAATCAATGCTTCAGAGCGAGGATTATTAAATACAGAGTGGTAGTTAAAAAGTAAAAAAAACGGAGATTTTAATCAAGATATAGAGGTGTCTCATTTCCATCTTTTAAGAAGAAAAGCCACTTGAAGGAGGATGAACAGATGGATATTCGGCAGCACTGGAAGATAGTAATGAATAGCCTCGAAATTAAGAGCACAAGAAAGTAGAAAAATCTTTATTGTTGTATTGATTGTGAGTGACCACGATAGTGAAATAGTCTTGTGGTGTATGAGAAGCAAATACAAGCCTATGAAAAACTGGAAGTGTATGGCTGCAGACAGCTGTTTTCCTTCAATCAGAGCACTTCATTTTTTGAGGCTATGCAGTTATGTTAGGACAGTATGCGTTTCATTTGGTACATTTTCCCCATTGTTTTCAGCTGCTCATATTACATCTCACAATCAGGCAATGTGTAATGCAACCAGACGTTTACTCTATAAAACTGGAAACACAAACAGAACTAAACATTGCTGAAAAGGCAAGCATAAAAAAGCCTGACTGTAGCCCAAACCTCAGCAGCAAAACACTGGTATCAATGTGAGGTCAAATTTCAGAAGCTGTTGCTGAAGTGACATTATTCCTTTCCAAAGGAGTGCGTGTCCAACACTGCAAAATACACCTGCATTCCAACTCTGCGCAGCCTTACGTCCCTGTGGCTGTTATTCTGTCTGTGCATAAAGAATAGATCACTAAAGAGAGAGGACTTCTGTTTCTGCAAATTAAATTTGGATTAAATCCCCACTAATAACATGAACAAGAGGTTAATTTCAAGTGCAGACAAAGTGCAGAAATGGACTTCCATTTCAGCATTCTATTACACTCTCTGTTAAGATATATTCTTACTCCAGGCTACAAATACAGTCATATTAGAACTGAGCCTTAGGTAAGGTAGACAGTTTACATTAACTTGAAGCCAAATGGCACCCCTTCACTGAAACAAGCTTATGGCTACGGAGGACCTGGCCTATGCAATAATCCAGCTACCGTTTTATTATATTTCCATGGCACCACTGCCATCATTATTTATAAATACAGTAATTAAGATTCAGTTTGCATTACCTTCAGCAACCCCTGATCTTCACCTTTCCACTCTTTGGCAGCTTGAAATATAGCTTGTATAATTTGAGAAACATCATGCCATTCACAGGACAAAATCTTGCATATTATGCAAATTCCCATGCGACAACAGATTAGTATACTGTAATGATTGCGACTAATTTTATATTTAATACTGTATTTTTTACATTCAATATTTGAAAGCAAACGCCGCCAATAAAGACTAAAAAAGTCAAAATCAGACAGTCATCCCCTCAATAGCCTTCTCTCCTAACTGCAAACAATAAATCACTTCATGTAAGTAGTTTTAAGCCATAAAACTGCAAATAAGGCATTTTGTGCTGAAAATTGATTTCTATTGAGAACTATACCTCCATGCAACTTAATTTGTAACTGACATGGATTGCCAACAGGGCTTGCAGTAGAAAAAATAGATGACAGTAACTAATCTAGCTGCATGTTGGTAGTCTTGCATCTTCAATATAAATGGAACTTTAGGGTGTTTTTTTCATAAATGCAAAGCACCTAAAATAGAAAGCTATTTGTGCAAAATTGAAGTGCAAGTTAAAATGCTGTTGCAATACATCTCAGGAGTTCAACTATGGTACACTTTAATTTTTCTTTTTCATTTGTTTTTAACATTTATTACAGCAGGGTATGATCACACATTAGGAAGGGGAGATTTAGTGTTTTACAGGAATCGGAGCAGACCTGAACAAAAAGCATTTGTACTGTGATAATGCCAAATAGTATCTTTGCCCAATTCTAAGATACACTAAAAATAAAAGCTCTGCGTCCATGCACTACATTAGCAATGAAAAGGAGCCCCAGAGAATGTCTTATTTCTGCAGTGTGGATTATCAAGCTGCCAAGAAAGAACTACTGCAAACTACTTTTATGATGCTTGTTACTGGTAACTGATAAAATTTATGTTGCCACATAGGAAACACGGATTATTAATACTTCTAGAGAATAGCAGTTGTCATAATGAAATCAGCCTGCCTGTAAGCCAAAATAAAATAAAAATGAAAGTGATATTGTGCTCTAGACAATTTTTGAACTTCAGCATAGATACAAGATGTTATGACAGACCTGAGCTTATTCACCTTCTCATCACTGGATGAACCGGATTAGTGGTTAGTTGTTTGCTTGCTCGTTTGTTTCTTGTCTTTAGTGAAGCGGCTGGTTCAGTATTACCAGAAATGAGAACTGATTCGATATATTCATGTTCTACATCCTCAGAGAGTGAATGCAAGTAATAAAACAGTACCTGGATTCTCCGAATTAATGAAATTATAGTACTCACACAACTGAAGTTAATTACCTGACCCAAATACTTTTCTGGATTAGAATTACACTGCTCAGTCTTTTGCAAGAAAAAATACTACATGGATTATTCCCAATGACCAGTAAAGATATTGCAGGTGCTGAACTTTTATCTGGAATTTTCTCAGAGCCAGAACAATGTCTGAAATCTTGGCCCCACCAAAAATAAGAGAATTTTATCAGCAGCTTCGATGGGAACATCATTTCCCCAAAGTGTATTGTTTATAATAAACAGCATGCTTAAGTACACTTGATGTAGGGACTTCTTTTTGTTTTCCCTAAACTGTAACTTGGATGCAAAGCTATTTTAAGTCAACTACACAAAAAGGATACATAGACTACAGACACCCCTCACCATTCTGCTAGCCTTTTTGCTGATGCGGGAGCCTTATATACACGTTAATACATTTACGTACTCTGTAAAGTTTATAAAGCCATCACTGAATATAATTAAAGGTATATTTTCTTCCAACTGATTTTTTTAAAGTAGGTCATCATGTTGATTTAAGTAACTGAAATTGTGCCTATGAATGTTTAATGAAAATAACGGCAAGTTAGTAACATGTAAGCGGAGATAATTTATTGTCTCATTCCCATTTCATTGGAGTTTCTTATATTCTCAGTTACAAAGACAGCTTCTCAAGTTGTAATAAGATCATTTCCTCTCCCCTTCCCCCTACCCTTTTATTCTGTGAAGATTAAAAAGAATAAAAGGATCTGGCCATAAAACCTGAAGGATACAAGATTCACAGTTAAATGCCTTAATCCCTATTCAGCCTGCAGAGCATATATCAAATGGTCTCTTTTTCTTGCATTGACAACTTTCTCAAGTAGGTCACCATTTTTTAAAACTTGAGCCCATCAGCAGCCCCAGAAGACACTTTAGATATCTGTACGCGGCAGAGTGCAGTACCACACAAAGACGCTGAAGCAAGTGCACAAGTACAACAGTGGTAACGTAGCGGTCCTGACCCACATTTATATGCTCTGCTTCTAGATG
>NW_009192267.1:0-44436 GCF_000690835.1 Fulmarus glacialis | reverse complement strand
CCTGCTACGACTATCCTGCTGCCTGTCCCTAAGCTAACACGCGCGTTTCTGCCTTGTACTGCACACGTTATAAAAACCAACCTTACATCACAAGAATAGCAGCAGATGAAATAGAGAATGAGTCCAGACTTCAGGACTCATTTCCTGAGCTTTGTACCACAGACTCGTCAGTCTGGGGCATGTCACATCTAGTCAGACTTATTTACATCAAGTTTATTTTATACCACCCCACTAATGTTAAGAGAGGACTTAAAGCCAACGTAAATAATTTGCTCCCCCTTCGGGTGTGCGTAGAGGAGTTACTGCAAATAAGAATCAAGTCTTATGTGTGTAATGTCAATGAAGGCCCTAGATGAAAATGATCAAACACAAAATGAAGCCTTTGTGATGCGACTGCGATGATGATTAGACACGGCGCGATGATGAGGCTAGCTAAAGCACCAAGCTTTAGCTGGAACTTGACATTTCCATCAGCCACACAGGTTAAGAATTATGAGAATTCAGTGTGATCAAATGGAATTTACACTGTAGTGAAGGAGAACTATTAAAATCCAGAATTACCTTGTGCTCCTTCATTTTGAGTTATTTTATATACACAGAGCCTAAATTTTCCCATAAACAGTAAACTCTGAAAAATCAGCATCACGTAAAAGATTTTCAGTAAAACAAATCTACAGCTATATTTTTCTGAGAAATCCATTAATACTTTTTATTAAGCAGAAGACCACTAAGCAGCATTTGTTGAATCACTGCTCAAGTGGCATTTTCATTATGGGCTTGATTTGCAGCCGCTGACAAAATAGGTGCCATGATTGAACTCAACTGGGTATTATTGACCAAACACCAGCTTAGTAGTTCTGCATCAAAAATATGACTATGAGTGACTTCTTATAAAAAGTAAAATAAAATACAAAGATAAGGTCTATCCAGGACAGGATACTACCCAAGAACCACTATCATGGAAAGATCCATGTTTTTGCATACTGAGGCAACTCCCACACATTTGCAAGTTGGAGGCAACAGTGGTTAAACCACAGGAATGTTAGCTGGGAGATTTCCCATTCCTAAGTTCACTGTGAACTTTTTTAAAAAAAAGTCACATAATCTTTCTAGAATGCAGTCAGTCAATCTCTGAAGTGATGCTCAGAATATTTCCATGCTTCCCAGAAATCTTAGAAGGATATTCTTTTTTATCCTGAGGATATGCCTGGACATCACTGCAGCTGAGACAAAAGAAAATACGCATTAAAAATTCACCTTCACTCACAGCAATAGACACCTCTCAAAGCAGAAAGTTTCAGCCTGTCACAACTGGCTGAACCTTTGACTGCAATTCCACAGCCATTGCAGCACTTTTAAGCCTGGGCTGATACAGGTCCACCTCCTGATTGCCAGACCTGACTTTCCCATGCGTACCCTGGCACTGGTATCAACGCTTCTGTGCTAGCACAGCAAGACAATTTAGGAAGCTGAGGGCTAACCTAACAGCAAAAACCAAAATCAGAAAAAGGGTCACTTTTCAGCTGGATCTTCTGCGTTGGTGACCACGACACTCAGGACTCTCCTGGCTTAAACTGCCATAAAACACCGCAAGTGGTGAAAGACCCTTCCTCTGCGTGCACCTCTCGTCTGGTACAGCCAGTCATACGCACTCACTTATTTCACTACGCATTTGCTGGTTTTCTCCATATACTAAACATGGTATTTATTTCCTCTAATTCTTTGAAGAAAGCTTTCTCATCACAATTTTTTTTAACAATGCAGCTCTACATTTCTGCACTCCTTTCCATAGCATCATTGCCCCCTTGATTAACTTTTATTCTATGTAATATAGACCCGTTTACCTGTAGAAACTTGAGTCTTGGCCCTACATGAACAGTAGCTGGAAAGATTTTGATATAAAAATTATGGATGACATTAACATATGCTGTGACACCATGTGAGACACTCACTGATTTTCCTTCCTGAACATTACAGAATAGCAATCTGCAAAGCCTTAGCCCTGCTTTAGCAGTTGCAGTACGCAGGATGATCTTGTTTCACTGCTGAACAAACAAGACGCATGAAACGCCATGCCAGTAGCTCTCGTGGTAGGCAGTGAGCCGAGCATGGCTCCAAAAGGCAGAATGAGAAACACACTGCTCAAATACAGAAGACTTACCGTTGCAACATCTAGGAGAAGACTCAGGTGCCAAAAACAGAGGTGATGAATCTTGATGACCACAAAGCACCATCACCCTGGTTCTAACGCAGGGCAGATATTGACCATCACTGGCTCAATACAAAGCACAACAAAAGACCCATTTCTGTCACTGGTGCACCAACTGACTCAGTGCCGATAATACACCCTTTCATAATTACATTAATAATAATCAAAACCGCAGCTGCTTCTTTCGCTTCTTAAAAATGACTGAATTCCTTCCTGAAAGACTTTTCTCCTGTCAGCACCATCTGTCCTGACAAATTTTTTTAGACACAAGTTGGAGGTAAAGAAAATCACTGGTATAGTTACTAATGTGAGTTAGCAAAGTAGCTGCATGCTTTTCACAGAACACTGGAATTGTATCTCAGGCACAATGTACATGGTATACTATCTGATATGGCACTTCCCATCTGATAGAAAGGGTGGGCCATGTGTTGATTTCGGTTAAAACTACAGTCAACTGACAACTTTACAAAAATGACCAAAATTGTTTTTAATGTTTATTTCCATCTTCTCCCAAAACCACATTTTTTCCCTTTTTCCAATTATTTTATGTGAACCACACACTACCCAAAAAAAGAGTGGTTCACTATGTAAAAAAAAAAATTTTGACGCAAATTTATCTAGCTCTTGCTATTAGTGCTCTACAGTAAGTGTATCGCGCCCAGAATGGATTTCATCCACAAAGATTTCAACATTTAAAGGCATAAGGAAAATGCAATACACAACACAGTGACACAAATAAATGAAGGTCATTACTAGACAAGTACCCCTAGAACATGGTCTAATATTCTGGGAGAGCTTGCATTTTTCCTACCCATTGTATACTTGTTCCTCCATTTTTAACTTTGTCACTCACTGCCTAACGTATAGTTGCAAATTTAAATGTGGTATTTTAAATTTTTTTTTAATAGCATTCAGTGACTGACCTGCTTGCACCTACTAATTAGTGTAAAAAATTTCTCTGATTTTCATCAGAGCATCCGCTGAAAGAACTGCTTCGTTAAAGCTTTTTGTTTTCCCTGGCCAAATGTCTTTCCAAGAGAAGAAAAGCTGATTTAATTAAAAAAAAAAAAAAAATCACGGAAATATTTCAATTTTGTCTAAATTCACTTGGAGAAATATTCCAAAGAACGTTGCTTTGTTTCCACATCATTATTTTCACTCTTAAAAGTTAAGCATATGCTACCATTGAAACAAGTTGTTTCGCCCCCAGTGAAACAAAGCAAATATATAAGTCAGTGAAGATACCATGAAATTTTGTCTTTTCAGTTGTATTTAGATTACTGGGGAAAAAAATCTGAGAATTTTTGAATAGCTCTTTCTAACACAATGTCCTATGTTCCCATATCAAACACCAGGAATTTAGGAACTACTGCACAGGACCAAACCCAGGATCACATACTGTCTCATAGTATAAACCTTCCAAGCCTGAAGTTTAGTATCTTACAAGATTGTAAAAAATTTGTCATAAACTAAAATAGTACCTTTCTATGCTTGTCATATGACCCAAAACTTACTGTTTACTCCAAGAGTTTATAATTTAACCATAAAGACAAAAGGCAAGAGACAGGTGAAGGCAATACAAAGAAACCTTACGACAGTATTGACTGTCATTAAAATGACTTCCAACACATCTTCAGTGGACAGGTTTTTTTGTAGGTACCACAGCAAATAAATTATCTTTCAGCTTACTACAGCTGGATATTTGCTGCTAACCAAAGCAATGTCTTCTTCATCACTGGCATAAGGGGCAGTTTCTTTGGATTGCCGAACTTCCAGAGTCCTAGAAACAAAGAGGTAGCTGCAAAAAAACACCAGTCATGGAAAACTAGAAAAATTTCTGATTTTAAACATTTGGAACAACTATATACAATCTCAACGATGAGAAAAATGGCCGTTTGTTCAAAGTGTTAAAAGACAGATGCATTAGATAAACAGGGGATCTTACCCTTGCTGAATTCTAAGATTTATTTGGAATTTTTAAGACCACCTAGCTGTGCACAAGTAAAGTTTGGATGTTTCCAGTCACATCAAGTATTTATTCATCTATCGGGAATACAGCAGAGGAACTATGTTCAGATAGCACATTCTCTTCAGCTCCCTTAAAATGCAAATCAGGCAACTGCTTCTGTTCCAGCTGTCAAGCCATTTAATAGACCTTTACGTGATCTTCACAGAAATCAATGACTGTTCTGTATGCTAACAACAACATCACCAGGTCTAAACAAGCAATATTAGTGTTGAATCAAGTGTCCTGAGAACTTTTTTCCACCAAGAACATCACTTTCAGGTTTGCATGATTCATGCCAGTGGCTTGTGCAGTAGTTAAAAAAAAAAAAAGTTTTGCTTCTGCAGGGAAATTCAGCAATTACTTTTCTTTGGTTTTCTATTAAAAGCAAAATGTAACAGACTCTGCTTAGCTCAAAAGCATTAAGTCACATAACATATGGATTTAACAGAAATACTTTGTTCATTTGACTGCAGAGCTCTGTAAGACACTCTAAGTGCCAGAAAATTTAAGAACTTTATGGACATTTTACAAAACATTATTGGATAATCAGTACTTTGGAGACAGAACAGTAAGAAAGGACTTCAGTTTCTGTAAACTTTTTTGTTTTCTGAAGTTAATGGAAACACAACAGTTAAAACACAAGATGCATCAAAAGCTTAATAACGTTAGCCCATTTCTTTCTCTCCCACCATACCTATTTATCTCTCCTTTCCCAGAAAATATTTTCAAATTCTATTTGTATCGTTTTAAAATACATTTTCCCTTAATGGAATCTCGTGAGTTAGTTTTCCATGCATATATTCATATACAGACTTCATGAACAGACTTCCAAAAGTGGACCACAGGTTTCTGCAGTTTTCTTTTGGTACAATTAGTTCCAGCAGTTTTCTTCCACCCCCTCCATTTGTCAGGTTATGGTCTTAGTCCCATTAAAGCATTTAGAACTGGGCACTTTTAACAATGTCTTTTAAGAACGCAAAATCCAGTTTCGGTTTCTGGAAACCCGGAAACTATGATCGAGTGTGACTATGTTCCTTTTACAGGCAGTATTAAGCCAGTGTGAATAATTGCTTCTTTTTCTTTGTGACTGATCTGAAGAACAAGTAATTTGGTTGGTAAAACTGAATTAAACAAAACCTGGAATAACAGCATACAGAATAAAAATAGGTATCTCAATTTCAATTATTTCCCTTGTTTCAACTAAATTTTACTTTTCAATGGCACTCCAGGAAAAAAACCTGGTATCTTATTTCCCATCAAAGCATTTCTACTAATCTGATAGCCACTTGTTGAATTATAATCAAATTTATAAAAACGTTTGATTACTCCAAAGAACATTTTTTGAAGTTACAAATCTTAGCCATTCAAAATGCTTCACAAAGTCGTAATGCCTATTCCTATCATGCTCTTTTTGCATTTCTGAGTTTCCATTGGGTCTGAATAAAATGTAGCATTGGTTCAGCCACAGAAAGTTCCCATTCTATTTATGCATGTTGCAATATTCCTAAATGCAGAAAATGCCCAGGAAAGGTATTCCAATGAATACTGTACTCCTGAAAAGGCTTTCAAAGTTATAGTGATTCACCTTGTAGAACTAAAACTGGCAACAGCTCTTTTTTACAGCATTCTGTCCTCTAGGCTATGAAAAAGCCGACGATGCTGCTTTGGTAGTGGCAACAAACTCTTGGAAGAAATTTCATTAACAACTCAAGTTTGCTTTATGAGCCTTGATTCATGTTTTGATTGTTATAGTGATTTTATGTACATCTTTGGCATGAGTAACAAACCTGGAATTTGGATTGAAATTACACTCATAAAATGCAGGTATTTACTCTTCTCTCACTGTACCTGCCACCTCATAAACTAGGCTATCTTGACCTGAAGCGTATTTAATATTTAAAGGTTACAATTCAGAGAGGCTCACGTAATAGAAGACATAGAACAATTCCCAGACTGGCAAACCCCATCCACAGAAGTTCAGACCTGCTGCCCTTCAAAGAGACTTTGCCTTCATTAACAAAGGAACCCAGAATAAGAAAGGTCATCTCAAAATTCTCCCTTAAATGGTTATTCTCACAGTTCCTTTTTCCAGCCTTGCCTGGGAAAGGATTCACTTCCCAGTAAATTAGGAATTTATTTACCCTTTTTCCTAAAGGAATCGTCTGTCAGGCAGTGCAGGATGCTTCAAAAAAACACTGGCAGTCCATCATCTCAAAAGCTTTCAAACAGCTTTTTTTTCAAACCCATTAATTCAGAGTTTAGGAAAACTGATAGTTTAGATCCTCTCTCAGAGCATGTTTTTAATTCCACTCTTGGAAATGAGACCCTGTGTTGGTTGCTGGATAAAGCGCTGAACTGAGGCTTCTATTCCAAATTCTGCCATTTCCAATCTTATATCTCTGGCAAGGAGCTCAAGTGACAGGAGCTCTTCTCCCAGACTGCAAATTTATTTATTGGGTGGCCTCAGGGAAGGTCACTTTCCCTTCCTTTTCTGTTTTATTTATTTACTATATGCATGTTATATATAAAATGCTATTAACTTCCTTTGAAAAGTTTTTTGAGGTCTATGAATGAAAATAAGGTGGTATTAGTATTCTTAAATAGGTTGTTCATCTGATCCTGTCAGACAATTCTCTGCCTTTCTTAAGGGGAATTCAGGAAAAATAAACGTGGGCATTTGCATGATTGGTATTCACCTTGAAAACATACATCACTGTGGATGGTTATAAAAATAAATAAAAACATTTCTATTGTGTCTCACAGTGTTGAAGAAAATCATCTTCAGTGACGGATATTGCTTGAACTAGAGCAAAGCTAAAGAAATCATTTCTTTAATGAGTTAGACCAACAAACCAAATACTAATTCCTCTAACATAGATAAAACTAAAGCTGACAGTATGTTGCTAGCCAAAAAGAAACAGAACACACGTTATTTGTTTCAGAGAGAGGCCCCTGAAGTATTAAAATAAGAATAAGAGATTATTTGCAGCCTGTGCTGCTCAGCGTGTTGCTGTGACCTGTCTGCTGCATTTCATCAGTGCTCAGAACTGAACTGCACAGTATGCAAAGCATAACATAAGCATAAGCAAACAGTATGTTCTGTGAAGAGTGATGAGCAGAAGCAGCCACCAGCCCAGAAAATTTGGCATAGTTTCCCCTTCTCGCTGCAGATGCGAAGTGCCAGATCTAGACATTTGGCCAGGATAATAACGTTAACAATTCAAGGTTAATAGGAATAGAGAAGAGAGAGACACCTAACAGAGCGCAACAATGCAGGAGAACATGCACAAGTTCCAAAACCTGATGTAGCTACCGACCCCCTCCAGTCAAATGCAGTGCAAAGACGCCTCAGTTGACCAGACCCAAGATAACTATGAATCAGTACAGAGCCACGCAGCTCTCTCATCACCTTACATGGTTCCGCACTCAAGAAGTCTCTTAAAAGTTCCTTCACATAAACGAAAGCCAATTTAAATACCTGTGCACTTAATATACTATATAAATAATATAGAGTACCGAGTTCAATTGCCTAATCTGTCACACAGTACATCATCTGGCACAACAGTCTCCTCTGCATGCTGCTATTTCACCTTTTGCCTTCTGTCTCTGCTTGTGCGCATATCGCGTGTCTTGAGTCTAGCTTCACAGTCACATACGACACAGACAGCAAAAAACATCTCCTAACGAAGGAGGATGAAAGCATGAAACACAGAAGGATAACCTGTCTTTGCAAAACCCTGCCTCAAAAGCAGTTCTTGTCAGAGACAATCTGAGGAGGACTTGTGCAGACTACTCCCCTAACACGTTCCTTCCTCTGAAGCTGGCTAACTATTAACTATTTTGATATTTCAGGCTAGTCAGAGTTAACACGTGGTTTTTACCTACGTTCACCTAACAATAACACAAAATATGTTTTCTGAACAAGTGGTGGAAACTTACTGCGTAAGCTATGTCAGCTAAGCTACAGAAAGAACTCGAGGATGTGCCTAAATTAACCTGGCAAACAAATTATGCAGATGACCTATGAGATCCGTCTACATCTTTTAGGACTGTATTTTCCATTTCACTAAGTGCATAAAATTAAGCAAAAAGCCATTTTCAAAGACAGACTTTAGTCAATTATTCTAATGAGTACCTGACATACTGATGCTAATTAATTGGTGACTGATTATACATCTTTTAGGTGTCAAGACAATGACTTAACGTTTAATTTAATGAACAAAGCTGGAGTAGAGTTGCATAGCTACAGTTCCTGTCATGCTAAATTAGCTGCATGTTAATTGGATTAAGTTACTTACAAAATGTTTGACCAATGCTGTTATGCAATGCCAAATTGAGAGGTGACATCCTCCTATCTGTCAGAGCATTACAGGATGAAGAGCCAATTTCTTGTCCTAGAAGAGTTCTCGTGACTGTGCTTTGTTTTGGAATGAGTAAGAGAACCCCTAGTAGTGATCAATCAGTACACTTGCATGGAAAACGAACCAGGCAGAGCAAGGTCCCAAATGTTTGCCTCCTGCCCTAAGTGCCCCTTCTGTTTGTTATTCGGGATTGGGCAAGATCTCTCTCTCAAATTACATCCCTAAAAATATTTCCTCATAAGCTCCTTGCAGTCTTGAAGAAAACACCCGATCTGCTATATTCAGCATTTCCCACTAAGGGGAAGAGAAATTCCTGAAAACATTCATTTCTTAAATACTGTTACTGTTTGTGTTAGAGCAGCATCCAAAACCTCGCAGATGGAGAAAGATGTTTCTTGTGTTGTAACCATCCAAACATTTGACTGGTACCAGCATCTATATAAAGACTAAAAGCTAAGGAAACAACTGGCTTGTGCTATAATTACAGCACAATAGGAGCAAACTAGGAACAGAAGTGTAATTTTTTTTTTTTCCCATCTTGTAGACTCTAAGAAAGTTCAACAAAAGCCAATGTCTGAAAAAGATTATTTTTTCTTCTTTTCTAAAAGAAAGAGAATACCTTTAGTACCTAGTAAATTAATGCCACTCCATCAGATCTGAAACGCACAGCAAGGAAGCCACTGGAGAATCAAGTATGCTTGATTCACCCACAAGGCAAAGAAACTATACGATTTCTGTGAACATGGCTTTTGAAGGATTATGTCTGTGGAACAGGATGTAACACAGACTGGCCTCAGGTAGCATCATTTTCCCCTCCAGGGGTGTGGATCTATTAATGCCTTTATTCTACTGTAATTGAATCTTTAAAACTGTAGTGACGAGGGCTTATACATTTGGATTCAGAAGTCTCAGATTCAATTCCAGCAGAGAATTTTTCCAGGTCTGTTGACAGCAAGATGAATGCATTTTGAGTACGTACTTGTCACAATAGGGGAATGAAAAACTATCAATTTATGTCTTAAACTGAAGAAGAGAGGAAACGGAAAGACGACCATTTATATTCTACGAGACAAACGTGATGAAAGTGTGGAACAAGGCTTTGCTTTAAGGGTATTTACAATACTTTGCCAGTTACATACTGCGATGCCCAATACTTTAAAAAACAGTTCTTTAAATGGCTGAAAGATAACATAATAGTAAACTACTGTTTGTTGCATCCTGATGCCTCTAGAACCTGGCCATGGAGTGTGATCAGTGTCCAGAGTGGGCAGAAAGCTGCTACTTTTCAGTAGATGGAGATAAGAGTCCAAGGTCAAACCAAGCAGAGCTACTGTGCACTTTCAAGACTAGTTGATGTCAGTGGTAACTAGTAGTATTGAACACCTCTGAAAAAACTAGCTATGCTTTCCCTCAAGCGGCATAGATATTTCACATGACAGACTCGGGAACCAAACCCACTTCTTGTGAAACTCAACATAATGCCTTCTATTCAGTCTTATGAAAAGCATATTTCAAGAAGTTTTCAAGTTGCTGTTTTTAGAAGAAGCTGAAGTAGTCCCGATTCGTGGGTGCACACTTGCATCTTGTCTCCCTTCAAGAGAAGGAGCAATTGATAACCAGACTCAATCAAATTTCACAAACAGAGAGAGATCACAGAAAGCAGGGAGTCTCTGCTAATGCCTTTTCCCCATCCCACCCAGAAATTCAGAATACCTCTAAGCTTATAAGACACAGAAGAATCCATACACAACAAGCGTCATCAATGCTACCCAAATGGAAGGTTATGACTTTTTTGACACCAAACACATCACCTTTAACTAATGCAATTTCTTGATTGTTTAGTAACGAGCAAACACCAATAAATTTTTTTATTCCTGTGCAGACTCTCCCGTACTTAAAAACGAGGAAACTCACAATACAACCTTCAAATATTAATTATGATAGAAAACTCAAGTCACAAGACACGGAGCCACTGGAAAGCAGGCTTTGTTAGCTCTCACAGGCATGGAGCTACTGTTTACTCGCATAAAAGCAAAATGACAAAAGATGAGCTAACTTGTAAGCAACTGGGCAATTGTTCCTAAGTGGGAATAATTGAAAAGGTTGACAGCTTTCTACTTAAAAGGGATAGGGGAGAGAGGAAAAAGCTGTTTGTTGTTTACCCTTTTACGGCCAAAAAACGGGCCCGATCTGCAAATTAAACTGTTCTTCCCATCAGCTGCATTTGAACAAGCCCTTTTAAGCCTGCAGAACAGAAAGAAGCTAAATGCCACCAACTAACTTTCTTACACATCCTAACAGATGTTGAAATTCACGTTCAAACACACAGGTTTTCTCTTCTTTCCCCACTTCCTCTTTTAAAGGTCATACTTAGTCAAAAAGCATTGCATGCTGAGTTAGATTTCAGATTCCCAAAAGTAACAAGTTTCTCAGGGGCAACTAGATTTCACCTTCAAATGCCCCATTACTTATCTGGGATTCTGTCTCAACACCACCGCCTCCTTTCAAAACAATTTTGTCTGCCCCAGCTCAAAGTAAAGAATCAAAGAATTTTTTGATCATATTTCTGTATATGAATATATACCTCTGTGAATATATTACAGGTTTAAAAATCTGTCACTGGCAAAAGTTACCAGCTGACACACAACAAAGCTCTCAGGAATTATTTTTCTTTCTCTTGTCTATGTGACCATAAAGATCTTTGTAAACAGCAATATAACTCTTACTTTCCAACCTGCATCTTCTTATATGGAATACTTTTAGTGCATCTGATGCGAAGCTTTTTCTGCTGTGGAGCTTTCTCTCATGAGCACTTTAACAGAGCCAAAGCAGCTTGTTTAAAGCAAAGCTTGAGTGCTCTCCCAGGACACATCTGGCCTGATTCTCCACTCACTCAAAATGATACAATTCTAGAACAAGTTGAATTTCTTTGTTCAGACTTTCTTATTATTCCCAAGTATTCTCCTCGCCACAAAAAAAAAAAAAAAGGGTATTTTCCTAAAGCATCAATATACACGTAACATGGTTTCCACGTTTCTGTGTGCAAACTCAGAATTCCACCGGGTGTTAGAAAATGAACGCACACATTTGGAGATTTCCAAGATGCCTTCTGAGAACCAGTACACGAGGAACAGAAAATGCATCTATCTGAGGTAACTTAGATGTTAAAATAAACAAAGAATGGCCAATGTACTACGAATTATTGCAAGTATTTCTTACAGAGCCTGGAGTTTCAGGCTCCAGTTTACCAGCACATACAATCTTGCCGATAAAGGCCAGCTCCCAGTATATTTACCAGGAATGCAAACCTCTGCACAAAATTACATACATGCACACATACACAAATACACAGCTACTCCTGAAAATTAAATCCAGCATCTTCCCTATACTAATGCATAAAGTCACAGTAATTATACTAAAATAACATCGTTTTTACTTCAGAACTCACAGAAAGCTGATAGTTACGGTTGCAGCCAGCTTGCACGAGAATGCAGGCACACGAGGTCATTGTATTCTGTGTCTGACACAATACGCTACACATTCTGAGAAATGGCTTTGCTACCCTCTGAATCATAAATGACAAACTTCAAATTAGGCAATATTCAATAACGACAGAAAACCCTTCAGAACCATTCATATTTACGCAACAGGAGAGATTCTGTGTCCCAAGTTATAGGGAAAGCACAATCTAGGTGATCTTCATTCCCCCACCTAAACCCCCACCCCCCAAAAAAGAAGAAAATCAACTGAACATTGAAAGGAAAACAATCACATCCACTAATGTGGTCTGAAGACTGGGAATTGTTGCTCAAACAAGCCTGAATAATCAAGGTTGTCCTTGATGAGCGCTGCTCATAAGCGGACATATTTTATGCTCTCCACCCCGACATTTAATAGAATGAAACACTATAATCCTTTCTGTAATTTTATCAACCGTGGTCAGAGCCTGAAGGCAGGCAGCGAATATTGGCAGAAAAAAATCATCAGGAAGCTCTGATATCTGTCTAAAGGGTGTGCTCAAATTGCTATGCAGCTCGTTCAGTGAAGATGAAATATTCAAAGCATTGGAGGGGATATGACATAAGTTTGGACGCTTTATTTTAAGCTTTCATTAAATAATGATAAATTACAATGAGAAATCTGTATGGAAGATGGATTCTCGTACCAGCTATAAGCATTGCCAGATATAATCAAATTAATATAAAATATTATTTGAAATATTAATCTAATATTTACATGCATGTAACACGTGTAGAGTTTGGCAGTTCTGAACAAATGTTTATAGTGAATTACTGAAAGAAGAGCAGGATTCACTCAAGTAGTTTAGGAGAATTAGGCACCCAGTTCACAGGATCTTTTGAAAATCCCAGACTAAATAAATCATCTTCTGAAGGACTTTTCATGAGCTATCAGAGAACAGGTATTTTATTCATTTTTCTTTGTTATGATCTTTTATGAAACATTGTGACTGTCGGGAAAGACAGGCTAAGTTAATATTACTGCACATATCATGAACAGTTCTGAGAAGAATGAAAGGTTTTTTAAAAAAGAACTATAAGACAAAAGAATTATGACACTTGCCACAGCATACAACAGTAATGAAAAAAATACAGCATGGTCCTTTCCCTCTTCGCTTTTTAACATTATGCTGATTTTTAAGTGTCTTTTAAAAACAAAAAAGTTTCATTTTGATTTTATTTCAACAGAAATGAAAAAATTACAATGAAAACAGGGGAAAGAACAAACACTGATAAAAGTTAGAAAGGAGAACTCAAGCTACATTTTATATACGTAACTGAGTATGTAACACCCACCTGCAGCGTAAAAGACCATCAACTTTTAATCCGCATTGTCCCCTGGGTTGGAGAGGGATTTCTACCACTAGAAGGGCCTCACCCAGCAAAAAATGAATGTCAATACACGAGGGAGTACCAGGCACTCTGAAGAGGTTATTTCTGGTTTTAAGCAGGAACTCCGTTCTGACTGAAAAGCTTATTTAAAATTAAAATGTAACAGAAAATTCTTTAAGGGATGAGCAATTTCTGACATGACAACTTTCATCAAATCTTACCAGCTATGTTCCTACAAAACGTGAGGACACCATTCAGACTAGAAGAGAAAACACCCCAAGTTTGCTCTTCCATTTTTCCTTCTCAGTGAAGGGAATCCCATCAAGCTTGCAACAGTTAGCTGAGAAACGCACAGAATTTCCATCACAGCAAATTACTCTCTTTCCAGTGCATTTCAGCCTTCGTCCTCTCAAAGGCCACAAATTTGTCAGAAGAGAATTTCTTGTAATGCAAAGTATGCTACTGAATATCACACAGGGAACAAGGAGGTAACACCTTCTGTTACAGTTTGAACTCTGGTAAAAAAATCTTAGGAAGTTATGTAGGGATTTAAAGCAGTAAAGTCACCTAGGAAAGGAGAGGCTTTTGGGCAAAGAGTCCACTGAACTGAAGAAAACAATACATTTAGGGACAAACGTGTTTTATATTCTGGCTATTGCTCTGATAGAATCTGGTGGCCACCATTGAAGGAAACGAGGCAACCCACTAAAGGACTCAAATTATTTCAAGAGACATTGTCAAAATCCAACCATAGGCTGCCTGAACTGTAGAAACTGAGGGGTTTTTTGTTGGTGGTGATGGTTATTTTTTTTTTTAATTAATCAAAAGGAATTCTTTTTTACAATTTTTCTGGTTGACTTTTCAACAGTACAAGTCTGCTTGCTCTAGAAAATTCTAATTTTTCAGTAGATGGTTGAAAGGCATAATGCTTAGGCTAAAAATCCAGAGATTTTGACTATGCATTGCCACAATGCTTCAATTTTTTTCCATTCTCTAAGGTGCAAGTGTTTTTCAGTCTTCTTCATCGCAGCAGGTTAACAAAATTGTTATGACACACCACTTTCCAATAACCTGCAGAAATCTCATCAAAAAAGCTCAACTCTCAGGAGTAGAGGAGTGAGACAACATCAGAGCACCCGTATGAGTTCAAATCAACAGTCCCCTTACACCTCAGTGTTGTTTCCCGCAGCGGCTTGCAACAGACAACCACTGAACATGAAAAGAATAGGATAAGCATGAACTGGCTCAGCTCTCCTGAAATACTTCAATGGAATTATGAAATCTACATTTAACTTTGTTTTTTCCCCTCCACAGAAAGAAACCTATTTTCCATTAGGCTTTGTAAACAGCCATTTGCAAACATAAAGTCTACCTGTAAAAACCTACGTGACAGAACAAAATGGTCTGGTAAGTGTTATCCCTTTATCAGTAAGTTACCCATTTGGGAGGTAAAATAATTAAAAATAAACAAGCAAACAACACGGGAAAGTGTGTTTCTGCAATGCACTGCAAATCTGAATGGCAGATTTGCAGTATAAACTAAGGGGTTTGGCTGCCTTTTTTTTTTTTTTTTTTTTTTAAATGAAAACGCAGACACAGACTTAGTCCATATGATTGGCACCACTTTTTCCTCTTTGCAGGAAGAGGCACCTATCTAGCACGTAAAACCATACTATTCCCCAATGGCAAAAGGCAGCCAATTATCCAGAACAAATTGTGACTGTAACAGTGAAGATCATTTTATTATTGCCTGGAGGGTTTTTGAAGCTCTCCCTATGAAATTGTCTCGTAAATAATTCAATGAAACTGATTTACTTCGGTGGGGAACTTACAAGGGAAAGCCTTTCAAAAGAGTATTCTGTCAAAAGTTATTTAAATTAATTCAATCTTAAATTCCAAACAAATTCACTTAGATGGAATTTCAACAGCAATTAACAAAGGCTGGTAATTTCTTTGTGTTAAGTTAAACGGCTAAAAAGGAGCTAACAACATGGTTAGGTTCACTCTATTCCTGTCCATAAATACTGCAACATGTTACTAAGAAGTAGAAGCCTCTGATCATAAGCCATGAAGAACTTGCAAGTACTTTAAACTGGCTTCTTTAAAGCGCCGCAGCATATCTCATGCACCAACCGTGATGCATCCTAACCTGAATAACCCGCAGCACAGCATGCCGTTATTCTTTGGCAAAGCTATTGAGTGTATGTATTTGGAGCTATTCTAAAGTTCATAGCAGTGTATTCAGAGATAACAGAACAAAACCTTGTTTATGTAACATAAATTCACCCCCATGACAAATGGAATAAGCTTTTCACTTGAAACGCAAGCATCCACCCACTTCCTGGACACATCACATTCCTCCTTTGCTCCTAAAAAGCCGCAAGAGGAAAGAAAAAAAAAAAAAAAAAAAAAAAAAGAAGGAAAAAATTTCCATCTCTCCACTCCCCAAATATAACTGTCCACAATGGACAAAGGAAAAAAAGCCAAAGTGAATGTTGCTCCACCTAATTAAGAAACTAGGCCCACTGCAGTATAGAATCATAAAGGTTGGAAAAGACCTCTAAGATCATCAAGTCCAACCGTTAACCCAACACCCCCATGCCCACTAAACCATGTCCCTAAGTGCCTCATCTACACGTCTTTTAAATACCCCCAGGGATGGGGACTCCACCACTTCCCTGGGCAGCCTGTTCCAAGGCCTGACCACTCTCTCAGTAAAGAAGTTTTTCCTAATGTCCAATCTAAACCTCCCCTGGTGCAGCTTGAGGCCATTTCCTCTCGTCCTATCGCTGTTACTTGGGAGAAGAGACCGACCCCCACCTCGCTCCAACCTCCTTTCAGGTAGTTGTAGAGCGCGATGAGGTCTCCCCTCAGCCTCCTCTTCTCCAGGCTGAACAGCCCATCCACGGTGAAGAAACAGAAAGGTGTAGAACGAGAGCCTATGTCCTCTCATAACTGGTGAAGGAACATGACCAAGAAAACATTTCATGTTAGAGACCTTGAAATTTCTGAATGCTAGTACAGATTATGGTAGCCTTAAAGATGTCTTTAAGCGATTTGCTTAAAGGGGAAAGCATATTCCAATGCCCAAACATCAACTATTTGTCTGAATGTATTCTGAAATACAGCCAGCAGAATGGAAAAGGAAAATGCCTTCATAAATACCATTTATAGTGCTTATCTGACTAGATTATTTTCTACCCTTTGCTATTATTTTCCTTGAGCTTTTGCTGTGCAGCTACATTTTATAGTAACGCAAATATTTGCAAACCAGCTCTGGACCATCTTTTGAAGCCATCTCGAACTTCTGCAAAATTATCACATGATATCAAATGTGCTAGGTATTGCAGGTTGCAGTATGAAGTCCTCTAAATTAAAGCCAAATACAGAGAAGCACATTTTTAGTTACCACAAGCTATCTTTCATGAACTACCAATCCATCTTTAACAGCTGGGGGCTTGAGAGCATGATTATTACAGGACCCTAATCAGAGAATCTAACTTTTAGAAACTCAGATTTTCAGAGGAAGCACAAATGGATACGGAATTGGACTTTTCTACTAACTCATATGTAATAAAATGCTTTTTCTTCAAATCTCTCATAAGGTTTGACAGAAAAAAAAAAAGCAGTAAAGGAATAGTAATGCTGTCTCACCTCCCTTTTGGAGTTATTGTTTCTCAGTAGTTAATGCAGCTGGTGGGAGGTTACATCAATTCAATTTGCAAACTGGGCTTTCCTCTTCCTCCCCCTCCCTTTTGTTTTATATCAGGTTTTATTGGAAAACCAAGTACGCTTAAATCACAGTAGCTATGATTAAATGCATGGTAACAAAGTTTAATATGTATCGTGGATGAATACAAAGGCGGAATGCAAACTATGTTAGTTTAATATAGTGGTGATATATCATGCTAAAGGTGGATGGTCATGCCACTTCAAAAGCGAGAAGAGCAAACAATTATATGCAAGTTAATTTACTGGGATAGTAGTTCTTCACATCCTCCTCCCACCACTGAAGATACTTCCTTTTATCAGGATCGCACAAGAAGAGGTTGTGAATGACCTACTCTGAATGGCGCAGGAGAGGGCTTCCTCAATTATTTACAACATTGTCGCTCTTTACCTCCACCTTAGACATAGAAGAGGTAGCAGATGCTCTTCTTGAAGAAACCCTCGGCAGAGAAGTGCTAGTAAGCAATTAAGAAAGGAACCATAGCTGGTGAAACAAATGTTCAAGACTGATCTGACTCATGCAAAACAGGACTATTAATCTAGTTTTTTCCACGCCCCAAGTGATAACCTTAACTCCTGAGCTTTTATAGCATTGGTAAGTACTCTTCCATCAGTTTTATTGCGACTTGAACTTAAAACATTTTTCTTTGAAAACTTTTTGCTGTTTTCCTGTAAAATAGTTCTGTTTCAGTGTATTGACAGGGATAGATAGCAATTAACTTAAATATTCCTGACTATGTTTAATTACTACCAAGCTAAGGTATAACACAATTATGTCTCTGGCCTCACTTAGATCTCTGGTTGTACCTTTTTATCCATATGACTGTTCATTTTCTATGACTATTTATTGTACTGATGGAATTAGGGCAATCCTTTCTAAAGCCGTGGACAACAGGAAAACAAATGTAAGGTAACCTGCATTTCACAGGGATTTGAACTCTACTTCTAAAGGACAAATCTCTAATACAGTTTTTAATAATCGTGAAACTTTAACATGGCAGTTTAGAAAATAATGCTATTCTACTAATCCTAATCATCAGGTGGGATTATATGACAAACATTACATATTTTAATACTGCAGTAATCACAAAAGTGGAACTTTTTATAGAAATATTTTAAAGCTCTTAACAAATATATGTGGTCTATTATTTATACCCAAAGTCCCAAATCCATATTTTATGCAACTTCCAATTACTCTTCTAACATAGTACTTATAATTTAAAAGCAGCGATACTTATCAACTTTGATTCAACCAGAAGGCTAGTAGCTTTGTCATCTGTAGCAACAGATTAATTCTTTCCAAGTTTCTCACCACTCTGAACACCTTAGATGTTTTCTAAGCACACTATACATTGCAGAACTAGTTTTCTCACATGCTAGTGGGAAAAAAAAAAGTATGACATGCTCAGGTAATACAAAATGGAATACAATAATGAGGCAGCTGCAGAGATTCTGAAATAAACCTTTTAATTTAAGAGAGTTTTGGGGGTAACTCAGAAGAAAAGGAAGAGATTAAGCAAATGGAACAACAGAGAATGTTAAATTCTGCTTGATAAACAAATAACACGGGGAAAAACATAGAGACATTGACAGACAACATTCATATTGTAAGAAACAGGCTGATCAGCTCACAGTTCTGGAGTTAAGGTAAGGTTTATTTTTTATGTATTCCGTGTCAACTCTTGAACAACCTTTTCAGTAGAACCAGGAAGAAAATTTTCTCTTTGCTTCTGTAATGCACAGCAAAAACTTATGGTCATATCTTGACCTAAAACTGATAACTGCAGACAGAAGCTATCAAAAGGAAAAGAATTCAACGCATGGAAAATCTAAATTATCACCAGCAACTATGTTTAATATTAGGTTATAAAGACAAACATGGCCAGCTGTGCAAGAAACTTTTGCAGCTATGCATTCATACTAAAAAAAAAAAAGCTGAAAGATACTGTTACTATGTTTGAGGAAAGGGATTAAAAAAAGTAATTGCTGATTAAGGCAAGAACTGGAAACCATGAGATCTAGGTTCTTTTTCCTGCTGCGGGATGCACTTGTTTTAACTTTCAGAAAAGATTTCCAGCCAACTGTCTATTCCAAACAGGATTTAAATCAAAAGAAGGAAACAATTGCTTATTATGTTTATACTCAGAAGCCTTAAAGGCTGAAACTGCTAAAAGAGCTCTGAAACAATGGAGGAGATCACGTCCAATTTTCAAAAGCAGTATTTTAAACCCCAGTGCCAAAAGACAAAAATCTACAGTGCTTCCATACTCTGAAAAATCAGGGCATTTTCAAAATGCATTTTTCTCTTTTGAAGGTCTTCTACAACTCTCTCAAGTTTCCCCTCTCCCCCTCTCAAAAAAAAAAATTTAAATACTAGTACAGTTTTGATAAAGATTTACACACGAAAATCCTCTTAGGGAGGCAGATTACATGGTTAGTAATAGCTAGAGCTTCCAGAAAAATGAAGTAGTCATGTATTTTAGCTGTGTTAAAACGATGCCTCAACTGACTGCTTCAGAACTTGCTGTGTTTCTGAAGTATTTTCTATCATCCAAAATGCTTCTGGAACAATAAACAGGAGGAGATCCCTCAAAGACTTGAGCAGCAACTTCAAATTAGATCATTAGTTTGTCATGACAAGATTACTAAAAGGGACTAGTAACAAAGTTACCTTCTCTTGAAAACAGAAATTAAAAAAAACCAAAACCAACCAACCAACAAAAAACCAACCACCACACCACTATCACCCAGTTTCTTATGAACAGATTATCTGGGTCTCAAAACTAACAGGTTTTCATGAATAACCATGACATTAACTTGAAGGGACCTGAACGCAATTTAAAAGGCCTCATTTTCATAATGTCTCAGCACTTGCCTTTCTTTAAATGAAAATAAGTACTGTGAAAACTATAGATCTCAGCATCCAGAAGTTATTTTCTTAAGAAAACTGGAAGGTTGCTCTTCACCAGGAGAAGAGAAAATTCAGAAGAAGAAAATTCATGGAGTTCTGCAAGTGTTTAAGTTTTCAGCAAAGTAATTTCCTCACCTTAATATCTATTCCAATAAAGGAGAAGCAAAGAACAGGAGAGTTGAAGAAAGATTTAGTTTGTGCTTTGCACTAATGATGACTAGAAAGTAGTTTGAGAAGTCTCAAAATAAAAAGTTAAAACTACTGGAAGTTGTATCAGCTACTCACTTTATGCAGTATTTTGTTGAATGTGAATAAATTGGTAGAAGATTACAGGCTTACTACTCATCTTCTGCCTCACAAGAAATTATATACGAGATTCTTCATATTTAAAACCTTTTCTGGATAGCCTATGACATAAGCAGAATACTTAAAAAATAGTATCATTCAAAAATCATTGACTAATTTGGTAAAGAATCCTATTTTAAAGCATTATCAAATGGAAAATTTGTTACTTGCAAGACTAAAATAAAAACATCGTACTTCTTTCTACATTAACAACGAATACTTTGGTCCAAAGGTTAACTTTAAAAAAAATAAAAACTGGAAAATGGCTTAAAAGTTTGACCAAGAAAAAACAAGGGTTCATCTAATTTGACTAAAAAGGCATGGGGGAAATCTCATTTTAGGTGATTGATAGTTCTGGTAAACTTGCAGAGAGTTTGTTTATGGTTGAAATTTTCAATGCTTCAGAGGCTTAAGGAATGATTCCACTGCTCTGTCCCTTAACTCAAGGATTATGATGTTACAGAAGTAAAAATACAGTTGTTTTCCAAGTCCCAGTTACTGGTTTAGGCTATATATTGTGTAAATAAACAAACTACAAACATCTCTGCAGACACCGTCACAGTAACTACTGACTTCAATAGGGAGGAGGGAGGATAACAAGTATGTGGAAAAGTCCTGCTGCAGTATTTCATCTTCTACTGTGGCTTGTACAACTGCATATGAAAATAAATAGCTTGGAAACAGAGAAAAGCTCTTAGCCATTGAAACAGTAAAATTCTGCCCAATTTTCAAAGCAAACAGGACTTTAAAAATTTTCTATCACCTAAATAAACAGATGAAATCACATAAGCCAAAACATTCAAATCAGTGAGAGAGTATGAAGCATTTTGCTTCAGCTGAAAGGCAAAAGGAATGTCTGCATTTTCCTGGACTACTGGCAATATGATCCCCCAAAGAAGGATCCTTGTCTTTTACCATGGATATTCCCATATTAAGAGAATTAAGGAAGAAACATATGGAGAGAGTGGAAGTCCTTCCACATGCTGAAGAAATAAAGTACCTTCCCCCTTGTATCTTCCCCTGACTGTTAATTAAAAAAAAAAAAAAAAATTACTGTGATTTTAAGATGTGTGTTGTATCTGTCAGCGAACAAATAAAGGTCATTTCAGAGTGTGCAGAGAATGCTAATTTCATTTCGTGAAAAAATAAAAATAAATAGATATAGATGAGCCTGTAGATTAAAAGAAAATCCTGTCTGAAAGGCTTATTACGAGTAATTTGTTATGTTTTCCTCCTAATTACTGGAATTAATAGTAATAATATATCCTACACTCCCAAGATTAATGGGAGATGTTTCCTTTCTTGGTGTATACTTTTTCAGCATGAAACAGTTACTGAAAGCCCCATTTTAAGAATTCATTTCATTAGGGAAGCTTCAAATAGGTATGAAATGAATCAAGTGTTAAATGTTTATATATACCATGATAAATATTGATATATAGAATTAATCTATCTCTTTTTTGCTTAAACACATGAATACAGTTAGAGTAGAAACAAAGACAAATTTCTTGCATGTTTGAAATATTAAAAGGTGATGACATCTTTAACTAGAAGAAATGCAGCCCTCTGAAGTAGGTCTCAATCACCGAGCAGATACCTGCAGCCTGTGGAGAGGACCACTGGATATGGAACTAACTGCCTGTTCCTGTGGCTGTCAAATCTCCCATCAGTATCCCTTGGAACAGCATTTAACCATAAAAATGCAAAAATATAGCTCTTAATTTTCCACCTTTTTGCAGACAACTACAGCAGCAAAAATCCCTACCTCCTTCACAATTAACTGTTTCTCAAAGACGTATTTGTGTTTTACCAAAATAACACTTCCTTTAGGCAGATGCTTCAGCATAACCTATACAGCATCGCTGTCTGCTTCTGGCAGAGTCCTCACTACAGAGTGGATGAGACCGCTACTGCCTTGGCTGAACTGGATTATTTTTTTTTTTAAACCTCAGGTTACACCTACAGCATGATAAGTACAAACAGTATAATCTGGAGGTGGCACACAAGCCACCTAATAATAGAGATGTGGGGTATTTAGCCATGTGGAGTTCACTATTCATTCAGAAACATGTTTTTTTTCCACTCTAAAAATGAAAACATTTTTAGAGCAAGAACTAGTTTGTAGTTTGTAACCATACTGGGATCTGCACAAAACAGTAGCTATTTTAGTCACATCAACAATCCTTCTTTTTTAATATTTTTCATTAAATTCAGAAAAGGCAAAAAAAAAAAGGGGGGGGAGGAAATACCAAAAGCCAGAGATAAAAAAATTTTGCAAATATTAATTTTAAGATCACTTACTTTAAATAAATAAATAAAACATCCATTAGCTATGTCATGTCCTTAAAATAAATGTTACAGCAATGGTAATTGTGTAATTAAATTAGCAGGCTTTTCCATCTCTTTGATTCATTAATCTAAGGACCTGTTGCAGAAAATACAGGATTAATAAGTAACTGGCTTATAAAACAGATTTTTGTAATTTATTTGCCAGTTCATTAAATAGAAACAATAAAACAGAAATAAGAAAAGCAGCGCAGGGAGCAGTGGAGTTTTTTCTGTCTATATAGGCAATTTTACAGAAAGTGATGGATTACTTTTTGTTTGTTGGCTTCTTTGCTATTAATACCGAGAATATGTATTAGAGAAAAAATTATTACATTTGCATTGTTGCGGGGGCCAGCTACCAACATTACATTAACTCTCTACCCACTCTCACAGCAGTTCCAACACAGAAGGGAAAAGCCATCTCTGCTAAAATAGAGTGCTCCAAGTGCTGAAGACCGTTCTATTTGTGCATGAGAGTTTTGTTTTTCTCTCTAATGTGCCTGAAAACCCTCAGGGTTGTTTTTTTCACCCCTGCTACTTTCCCAGGCAGAAATAACACTCAAATCTAAACCTCTCATTAGAATAGCCTAATGTTTTGGTTGTTTGTGCAACAGATTCCTCAATACAGGTCTGATTTCAGCTTTTATCACCTTACCTTGGTCCATGTCAATACAGTTTGTGGACCTCCTGGGTCATCCTATTCTCTGCACTGGGACCCACAGCTTTTATTATAGCATGATGTGAAAAGACAGTTCCTGCTTCAAAACGTAAAAGACTAACAACAGGTCTCCCAGTCCACAAAAGTAGCTTGATAAAATACATGCTCCAAATCCTCTCTTACACATGGTAAATTGTGACCAAGAGTAATTAAGTTACAAAAACATCCAACAGCAATGTGAGAATTATGCGTTAGGTAAAAATCCCTCTGGACTTGTGTTATGGTACCATCCCCTCCCTCCTCACATAAACCTAACCTGGGAACAAGGCTGATGGCTGCTCAATAGTGGGCACTCAATAGCCCACTTCAGTAAACACAGCACGTTTAGACTTCAAACCCTGAGGTTTTGAATCAGAATTTCAATTTAGAAGATGGGAAAGCATTGTCCAAGTGCATCTCTCTCCCCTGCAACTCGTTTTCAAGAGGGAAGTCTTATAGATCCAGCTGTGCTGGAAGGAGGAGGTTTACTCTCCTGAAACACCCCCCTCTCCCACAACACTGGCTGAGTACCACCCACATCCCTTGGGGCGGGGGGGGCAGGGGAATAATCTGTTGAAACAGTGTCAGTAACTTTTTTCTGTTAACTTTGCTCCCATTTTGACAGAAACAAATAAATGACGACTCACAAGTAGCTCTGCCAGCCACTTTAGGAATTGGTAAGCTCTATCAGTGGAGCAGTAACGAGCATTTAGTGTTGAAGACAGACAGCAGTAACATCTGCCACAAGCCCAGCTGTTTGTGAAGTGCACCCAGAGTGAGTGCAAAGTCAGACCTTTGGACTCCTTCCCCTCAGAAACAATTTCCACAGTTTTGCTGCTCTACTCAGACTCAGTATTTCTCTGTGAATCCCTATCCCCACTATTATTCTTCTAACCAGAATAATTCATCAACTTCGCCATCCAGATCCACAGTGCTAGCAGGTGATGACAGCCCAGGCTAATGAACTATTAATTCTAATCAAAGACAGTCAACATTTCCTTTCCATTAATTGTGTAAATAATAAAAAATAGCCCTTCGCCATATGCCAGGAATCTCCTTGTGTTATCAAGGCAACCTCCAAATGCTTTCCTCTGATAAAGTGTGCATCACGATGGATTATAAGACATGCAGGCACCAGGGTACTCTTCCTCTTAAAAATCAGAGGTCTACTTTATGTGCACTGTGGGTCTGACAAAGATAATTAGAGTGGCAAGGTGATTGCCTTGTTAAATCAAATGGATGAGAAACACTAATGTTTAGGAGATGGGAAATGCTTTGTTTCTATTTGCAGCCAAGCCTTTCTTAGTTTTGCTCATTTGGGCAAAACTGCGGTTCGGAACATGCTTTCCTTTCATCAAATTAGGAAGCAAGAAGTACATGCTTTTGTGCTGCTGCAGGAGCCCTCCATTGTCCAAGCTCTAGCAGTGCAAACAGCACAACAATCATCCCGTGCCTATTCAGCTCCTGAATATAGTTCATAGTAGTACAGAAAAGTGTCAAGGTTCTGGTAGCTAGAAACTATCTAGTCTGCAACAGGGAGTAACCAGGGAGGTATGAATTCAAGAGTGCCTTAGCACTGATTTTTAGGCATTATTCAGGACTGGGTGAAAAGCTGCTTTTTCACATCGGACTACCGATAAAGCTTGGTCAAATCCTCACTCTGCCAGTTGAAAGAAACTTCAAAAGCAATTTGACAGCCTCATGGAGTCTTGACAAAAGCTCCCCAAAAGCTTGCAAGAGCTACTAAAAGAAGCAGGGCTGACTCTTGGCAAGGGCCAAGATCATTCGGGATTAACAAACAAACCATTAGTTTGGTCACCACAGTTTTCAGACCCAGGGCCCAGATCGTAAGTGCTGCAGATCTCAGAACCCCAACTCCCTAAGGACAGCTTCAGCTTTTGATTTCACTCAAGAAAAGGCATGTCCCTGCACAACTCAACACTCAGCTTTTTTATGTATAGTTCACTACGGGGAGGGGGGAACCTCTAACAAAGTCATCATCTAGGATTGCAATGTGGCTGCTTAGTAATCGCTGAAGTCCATCTCCTGCCACCTCTCTGATGTGACCACATACCCTTTTTAAAAGGAATAATCTCTCTAAGCATCCCCTAAACACAACACTTCTCACTCCCCTCCCAGACACTCCAGTAAAAAGCCTGTCACCATTACTTCATTTCAAGACCATCCCAAATCCCCAGATCAGTCCATGAGTCTGCAGGCTATATTCCTCACAGGCAGAATTGTCTACCTGATAATCATTTAAACACAAATGAGAAGATCCGGCTCCTATTCCTGCCTCTATCATAACCTTATCTGCCGCAAGGCAGCAGGCAAGTACAACCTCTCTCCTCTCGTCCATTTGGGTTGAGCTGGATTCGCGCAGGGCAGTGTCTTTTAGCATGTGCACCGTATCTATCACCATGCCAATAGGCAGGTGGTAAGGCATATCCAGGGTGGGATTCAGTTTTCCATGGTTCAGCTGACAAATTTTAGGGTTTTTGGAAACAGTGCATCCTGAGAAACTGTGAATCTTAGCTGTCAGAATTAAGATTTCAGTTTTAATTTCTCCATCATATGCTCATAACAGTTAATTTCACTGACCCCAATACAGTTGTCCAGACTTAAATTGGCATAAATGGAAGTCACCCCCCCTGCTTTTTACCCCTAGATACTTAAAAGGGTTAAGAAAATTCATCCCTTTGAGGGATTAACAGCATAATTCAAAACATGCATTTTATGTAAACATCTGCCTACGAATGTATGCAAGTAGGAATATTCCACAATGAAAGCAAATTCAGAGCTGTCACAACAATTCTATTCAATTGTCTTCATGAATTCTGGTAGTAATGATATAAATGGGACATTTCAGGGCCAGGATTTGGACCTGAAGGATCTTACAGTGGGCGAGTCAGAATCAACTCCTCTGGAGTCACGGAAGTCACAAGAGGCAAGATAAAACCCAAGCCCAAGATTAAATTTAATATCGATGTTCAGAATCACTTGGAACAGACAACTCCTATAGTACTGAAAAAAAATACTATCCTTTTAGTAAAACTGATTGAAAAGGGTAATAACTGCCTTTGTGAGGCCTACCTTACCATATATTTTTATGAAATGACTCATCTAGTTACATGTACAAACCAGTAAACATTTTTTCAATGCTTCCAGAAGCCAAACGGAGTCAAAGTAAAGACTTTGCCAAGTTAAACAGCTATTGAGTCAGACCCTAAGGTAGCTGTCACTGGTCTTCAAACACACTTAGTGTCAGCATTCCCTGTTTTTTGCATAAGCATTAGAAAAGAAGGGAGTTCTACGAGTTCTGGCATATTTATTCTCATTAGAGAATTACCTCCCACTCTAGAAATAGAAATTGTCTGCAGAAAAAGAATGCTTTAACAGTGGAAAACCCGTGAAAAGTAGTAGGCGCTGTTCACGACATGATGCCTTCTTATTCTCACGTTTCTGTCCTATCAGCATCTGTGTCCTGGTCTTCTGAGGGCTCTAATTTCGTATCCCTACTCATGAATCCAAGATTAAAGAGTAACGTGCATGACACCCAAGCACTGGAAAGGCATTAATATATACACAAGCATAGGCTGAGAGAGCCTCTAGGTGGGGAAAGGGAAATATTATCAATGTGAATAAATGTCTGAGGGTAGGGACTATGGAAGACTGAGCCAGGCTCTTCTTTGTGCAGTGACAGATCAAGAGGCAAGAGATGCAAATTGAAATACAGGAAATTATGTTTAAACATAAGAGAAATCTTTTTTGCTGTGAGGGTGTCACATACATGAAGATGTTGCCCAATGAGAAGGTGGAATCTCCATCCTGGAGATATTCCAAACCCAATGGGACAGCCCTGAGCTAGCTGCTTTAGTTGACCCTGCTTTGAGCAGGGGGGTCAGACTAGACGATCTTCCAGCCTCAACCATTCTGTGCTGTAAAGTTCCTTTTAATACTAGCTTTAGCAGAATATATACATAAAAAACATAGTTCACCTGACTTAATATTTTGCATTTCTGTTCCAGAGAAAGTATTAGCATTTTTCCTCATTGTGACTTGAAACAAAAAAAAATTAATTTTTCACAAGGAAAAATTTAAAATTGTTTCATGTCAGCTGGAACACTGCACTAAATTTCAAACTTCAAACAAACAAAAACCTCTAGCAGTCATCGTGAAATGACGCACTAAACCCAGCAATTTCAAAAAGAATTTCTTCGACTACACAACATTTTGATTTTAGAAATTTTTGTTTTCCCTTTTTTAAATTGAAATAAATTAATTCCTATGGAAAACATGCATGCAAAAACATTTCAACAAAACATTTTAAACCACTTTTTCAGAAGAGGGCAAGTTCTCACTTATATTCCCATTCGACACTGACTGAGGGGCGGGGGGCGAAAACCCCGCCTGTTTTGAGGTAAAGCCTCAAAGAGGCTAGAGGTCTCACACTGGACAGGCTGTTAGGGCAACATAACCAAAGCCCGCTTTGTAAATCTAAATAAAACCTGTCTGATAGGAGAGTTCAATTCACTAGAATGAAGTTCTAACTAATAAAGATATTCTCATTCTGAAGAGATTTACAGTAATAAAGCTGTAAAACAACAGGGCTAGATTCTCCAGTATTACACCCAAGAAAAGTCAGTATAATTCCACAGACATAGAAACAGAATTAGTATAAGGCCAAAAGAAAGGTGTCAGGATTTTCCATTAACGAAAACATTGCTCTTTCCACACAACAGTTTTAAAACTAAACTGTTTGTAGCTGCATATTAAAAAGAGAAGACAGATTTCACCAGGAAAACCTTGTTCCCTGGATCCTTGCCACAGTGCATACTGTATTAGGAAATAATTTGAAATATTAATACAGCAGTTTATCCTGGACATTTGTACAGACACTGAGCTCAAGCCGTCTTCCTGTCTGTTTGTGCCAAGTTCAACTCTGCACTGGCTCCCTAGAGAGTCTTTGCTAAGCAGAACTGAGAAAGAAAAAAAAAGCACAAAGAAAAATTGCTGCTTTGAAGGAAAGAAGGAGAGACAAAGGGTTGGAGAAAGGACAAAAAGATCCAAAGGACCTTTTCTTTCTACAGCTGTCTTCAGAGCTAAAAAGGTCATGGCTTTTAACAAAGCCTCTGGCTTTCTAAGCCAGCAAGGGGTTTCATCTGTGGCCATCTTCTTAGCCTTACCCATGCCTTCCACTGTTCATAGTGGAAAGAAGATTCTCCTCAGCAATTCTGCACCCTAATCTTGTCCAGGAGAAAGAAAAGTTCTGTCCTTTATTTTCTGGACTGACCTTCAAGTTGACCAACAAACTGAAAGTTGCAATATGCAAAGGCTAAACAACCTTTCCTGGTACTACCATTTCCATCTCTGTATCTAGGTTAACCAGGTTAAAAGATGATCTTCAGTCACAGACTATACATTTTCTGCCCAGGAAATCTAGCAAGCAGGTTCTGTAAATGCTGCTATTACCCTCTTCACTGCTGCAGGGCTTTGTCTTATTACACTAGACTGGTTTCCTCCTGGGAGGAGGATGCTCAGGTGTCACTAGTGGGAATTTTTTCACCTTTTACTGGCTCCCTCTGTCAAACACATGCAAATACACATTCAACACACTGCCTAGAAGCTAGTGGCGGTAGTCAGCAATACATTAAATGCACGAACCAAATCGATTCATCCTCCTCATATAAAAAAAAAAAAATCTCCATGAAGTTTTGGAGCGAATGTATGTACCAGTAACAAATTAAAAAAAAAAAAAAAAGAAAGAAGACCCTGTGAGATCATTGTGGTCCACTTTCCTCTCTTACAATATGGAGATGTGTGTGTCCCCCCCTACTTCATTTGTAAAGCACCAGGAGAGCATTGGACGAATTCAGGCCACCCAGGAATGCAAAATCCATGCAGAATAATCGCCTCTCAAAACAAAGAAAAATAATTTATGGTAAAGGCATTAGATTAGAAATCCAAAAGTGTCTTAATTTCATAGAACTGAAACAAAACTCCACTCTGATCTTAGGGCAAGTTAACATCTGAGTTTATTTCCTCCAAGACTGGATACTCTTTCTTCCCAGCTCCTATCTAGATAGGCTGTAAAGGTTCAGGGCACGGGAGTCTCTTGTGCATTTTGGTTTCAACCAAGCTTAACCACATTCACGCTGGTTGTTTCAATGCTTTCCTGCATTGCGTGAAAATGAAACAGAAATTCCCCCATTCTAACTGGTTAACAGAACCAAAAGAAGTAAGCAACAAAACACAGGCGGACTGCGAATTTTGACTAGCTACAGTTTCCTTGAGTTAATATAGCTAATGCAGATACTGCAGCTGTAAATCTAAAAAGAAAAAAAGACAGGGGGTGGGTGGTGGGGACAGTCACTGAATGATATTAATAAGACAAGAAAGATTAAAAGAACTTTTTGGTCACTGCTGATATAAAAAAGAGGTTATGAAGCATTAATAATAAATGTTCTAATGTTTGACTGCAGTTTTCTTTAGGGAAATTTGAACATCCTTTATAAACCAAAAAGATTACACGAAAAATACCCGAGTCTTCTCTATTTGTTCTCAAAATGGGAACAAATTACAGGACCAAAAAATACTTGATCATTCAGGTCTAAAAAAAAAAAAAAGACACAGAAGGACATATGAGACACGGGAAGTTCTGTTTGTCTGGGCATTATTGAGTGCAAATATTGAGTAATATTACAAATAAATTTTGTTAAATCACTGTGAGCCAAATTCAGTCTTAGTACATTGCCAGTAACATCAATGGAATTATATAAAGGGTTATTAAACAAAAAAAAAAAAAACAAAACCCAAAACAAAAACCAAACCAGAAACCCACACAAACAAAACAAAAAAAGCCATCACACAACTGCTACAATAGCCTGCCTTTTTTGGTATTTGTTTCGTTCGTTTTTGTTTTGGTTTGTTTGTTTGTTTTGGTGGGTTTTTGTTTTTCAAACAGGTGCAGCTGATTTTTACTCTTACAAACATTGTGCTTTCACTAGCCATTTTACTTTAGACTCTTATAATTTGTTGCCTGAAGCAACCGAGTCTGGAAATTCCTGGTTTTGTTAGAAAAGTTCACTAGAGCAACACAGTAGTCAATACCAACACTCAGTTTGTCTTTACCCGTCAGATCTAGGAACTGAGTGGATTAGCTGAGCCTAACTCTGTTTTACCTGGTATGATATGTCACTATCCAGAGGCACAAGTAATGGGAAAAAAAAAAAAAAAAAAAGAGGATGGGTGACCTGCATTGTCAGCATAAAATAGACAGTAACAGCACAGCAGTTCATAACAGCAAGGAAAACATCAAAGAAACACAATACTTTGCTGAACAAGAGGCATTCAGTGTAATTATTAATGCAAAGAATGAACATTATTACCATAATATAACTCAAGCTGCATCTGAACAGGGCCCCCTGAGGCAAACAACTTGTATGTTTACAATCAAGCGTACTAGGGAAACAAAAGGACACTCTAGCTAAAGAGACACATTTATTGCAGTATTTAAAAATGGTGACGATAAAGAGCAACTTCCAGATAAATCATCATCTTTCTAGGAATAGTCTTTGCTCTCAATAACAGGTCAAGCAGTCTCAATTTATGTTAAGGTTACACCTATGAAGGGTACACAGACTAACAATTAATAGATGTTACTGGATGAGAGTAGTACTTTAAAAACACATCGACAAAAATTATTTTAGGTGGTTACAATCAACTTGCAGCTCCACAGTTCAATTATTTGCTCACGTATTTATCAGTTATTGAACTTTTAAAATATTGTTAGTAGGGTCAAGTTAACAGATCAAGAAAATCCCAGATCTTGTTAGAGATTAGAACAAGAGAACCGTGAAGCAGAAATAATGGGCCTCCGATTAGGAAATAAAGCTCAACTCTTGCTACAGACTTCCTGCCATTGCTACAGACCTGCTTCAGCCTTTTCCTCCTGTGTCACACCTTCAAAATTGCTTATAGACCAAAAGTTTAAAAAAAAAAAAAAAAAACTTGAACATTCTTGTGCATTCTGTTCAGGCCACAATGATTGTATTCCGTCAGTGTCAAAACATGCCAGCATATTATCATATACCTGAAAAATTAAAAGTTATAAAAATCTTAGTGAAATGAATTTGACATTGTGAAAACTGAGCTAGAAAGTTGAAGTGATCTGTTTTGACAATTCTTCCACCTAAAACTTTATCTAAGCCTATATCTTCCCAGGAAATGTTTCAATTCTGACAAAAACATGTTTTCCAAAGAAAAACTGTCCATACCCAAAATGTTTGCACTGCTGCTGCAGTGCATAAAATTGGACTGAGTTCTCAGCAAGCTCTTTAAGATGTTACTGTCACTGATGCAGCATGTCTGGCATGAACCTGGGGGCAAGCAATGACCTGAAGGTCTTTGTTCAGCATATTGCTGCTGTTTGCCTACAGGTTGCTTTCCTTTAATGCTTCAGCACCTCAGCCTCTCTGGTCTCCAGCAGATGTTAATACTTTTGTCTCCTGGAAAGCGGTAACTCACAGCTACCCTAGCATAAGCAAATACAGGTTTATATCACTCACTCTTTGGAGAGTTTTTGGCAAAAAACTGCCCTTTGGCCCACTTTGTAGAAAGTGCTTGGTCAGGAAACAGCGAATGCAGTGCATGCATCCAAATTAGCATAGTTACATGACAGCTTTTATCAGTCTGCCTAAATAAAACGGTTTTTTCTTAACAACAAGGTGAGGGTTTTGTTGTTTTCCTAACGCTATTGATAAAGTTCATTAGTTATAAAGGTTCATTTAAGAGGGTAAGGGGAATGGCCATAAATGCTCTCTAGGCTGAAGGAAGCCTGTAGGCACCATGAGCGTTAAAACATATTAAACAGCGCGAGCCCAAGAGCCCTCTGGAGTTTTCTTTGAGTCTATTACTTTTAAATTAGAGATGGGAAATTTTCCCTGTTGAAGCTGGACAGAAAACAGCTGTGCTCATTAAAAGAGGAGGAACTGCTAAGTAGTTATATAATCAACACTATGTAATTAACAGAGAATTATAATAGTAGATCTAACACTGAGCTGAAGTTGTGTGCTATGCAGAATGCTAACAGCTTTGCAGTCGGCTGCCCTTTATGTTGCTCCGTTTGTTCAATCGCGTTGTCCAGGCTGCAGATCCAAATGCTGCCATGTTCCTCAGGCTCGCGTACCGAGACAAGGCTTCTCCATGCCAGCTTGGTAAGAAAAGTTTGCTCAGCGAGGTCAGCCAGTCCAGCATTTTCTTACTACCAACATGAAAATGTCTACGCTGTTTTGTAAAGAGTATCAGTTAATCAAGAAAAGCTTCCACAGAGCAGAAGGTGGAGGAACACATCCTAGAATTCTTGGAGGCTTCCCTCTGAAAATTTCCATGTGCTCTTGGCCATCATAAAAGCATGCTGAACAATATGAGAGGAGTACTGAAGCAGTCCCATATTCAGAGCTGTGGAGACTCTATCTGCATGAAAAATCCCATATGCGGCACCCGAAGACTAGCTATGAAGATGTCCCTAGCTCATACCATTTATTTGCAGGTCCTTCTCTGTGGGGAATCACATAGGCTGTTTATCGATGGGATCACTGGGCCAATGAAATACTGCTAGCACAGTAAGTCAACGAACCTAAGACAGAGTATCTGCCATAGCTAGAGCCAATCTGAATGTAAGGACAGACCTCTGAGTGAATGTTACAGAAGCAAACAGCACTAGCATGCAACGTGAGAGATGAGAATTCAGCTTCTTGTGCCATCAGGGAGCTTGAACAAACCCCTTTCAAGGATACTCCTGTTGCACAACTTCCACCAATTTTTATGAGAATTACATACACAAATATTTAAGAAAATCCCTGCCTTAGTCCCTCTATACCTACTTCTACTTTACAGATAGGAAACCAATCACACTTTTCCTAAACCATACAGGTGTCATTTCTGATAAAGGACTGTGATACACTGCAGTACCACGGTAGCAACGAGAGTCAACCCCGAATGCAAAAACACAGGGACCAAAACCTCTATGTCATTTTGGTTTAAGGCTGCTGCACTGTGAGCTGGAGGGCAACTCATGCAAATTCATTCCTTGGTGCCAACAGTTTACAGCAGGCAGGCTTAGCTATGCCATAATTGCTCAGTAGAAACCTTCAAAATTCAGAGAGAAAAGGTGTTAACAACTCTAAACTATATGCAACGCTCTGCCACCCTTGTCCTGCCATCGTCCACTTCCAACTGGCCTACAGGACAGGATCTTCCTAGTTTGGCAAGTGTGCACTACAATGCCAGGCATCCAAAATGCATTAAGGATCCTCAGTGACCACAAGGCTGCAGATTTGCCCTGCCAGGGCTGAGAGCCTTCTCAGAAAGGGCTACTGTGGGAAGGAGAAATCCATTACAGCATTTCTCTTCCCCCAACTGCAACACACTCAAGCTTTCTGGGATTCAGCTTTCCTACTGCATCCTTCCATCCCAGCTTGTTTGCTGCCAAGAAGAGCAGGAGATAATACTGATTATAGTTGATAGAAACAAAAGGTACAGCTGGGAGTCCTCCACAAACTGCTGACATTGGAAGTGATCATTAGCAATGAGCAAAACTACTACTGAACCACCATAAACTGCTTTTAAGCCGCCTACTAGTGAATACATACACACGCTCTCTCCTCCATTATCCACAAGCAGACTGACAAGCACATTCCTTACCCTGTGCCCTGGATTTGGCACTCCATGGGATATAAAACTGCCAAATTCTAAACTGTTCTGGTCACATTCAAATACAAATGCACCAGAGGCATCCTCCCTGTGTTTCCTGAAACAGGACTGAGTTTGCTTCAAATTGCTTCTGTACAAAAGGGTTCTGATGGTGGCACACACATCTTCCACATTTAGCCTTTTGCTTTTTCAAAACTGAGAAGTCAGTTGGGCCAAAAGCTGCCTTATCTGTCCACCTCCTCCTCCCTTCCCCCAGAGAAATGCGATATTGAGATTTTCAAGTCCATTCATCAACCAGCAAGTAGGTAGTAAATTTTAAAATATAACCTAGGAGTCCTGATTTTCTGGTCTTTTTCTTTAACCACTAGATGACACTACTTCCTTATATACCAGCCCACTTTTCCAAGGTTTCTGAGCACTTCCACCTTTTGTTGGCTCCAGCTGGAGTTCTGGATGCTCAGGAGTCATGGTTATCAATTCCTAACTTCAATAAAGAAATAAAATTATCAACAGACTACAAGATAAACAGCCCAGCTATGTTGCAAAGTTTTTCTTTCATACTTTTTCCTTTACTTTATGCTTGACTCTTCTCTCCCCAGACTAATCAGGCTGTTCCATTTAGATGTTTTGTGTATTTTCAGTTTTCTTGCAGTCTACTGGAAATTCCATAATTACCAAGGCATACCAAAGCAGATAAATAAATAAGGGGTAATAATAACTAAGCCTTCCAAACACCTCTTCAAGAACTCCTGGATGCAAGATTATTCTTATGATCCAGATACATCTGTTCAGGAGGGATTCACTTATGACAGAAAGTTAAAGGTCCTTACTCTGCAACAGGATCTGCCAGAGCACGAACTGAATCATAGCAAGCCTCAGGGATCTTAATCTGCATTCAGTGAATGGGATGGAGATGACAAAACTGTAACTTAAAATTACTGCTACTTCCTGTTTGCCCATTTTTAGTGATTACTCAATAGCACAAGTCAACATTGCAGTACTGCAAGTGCCACATGATGCATTAAAAAGTACTTTATCAACTGCTTTTGTATGGGTTTAACGATGAGGATTGGACAGACTATTTTAGCTTCCCACATTAAACCAAATTGTGTATTTTATTTTACACTTCAAAACCTCCTTTTTTTCTTTTCCTCAAGGCTTGTTTTTTTTAATTGCTTCTGGAATGGCACAGTGTCATTTAACCCTCTTGTTCAGTCTCATTTTCCACCTTCTCTATTTTTTACACACAATTGAACTGACTTACAGCAGAAAAGAATTTATTAAGCTGAAGACAATGTGGGTAATCAACATAATGCACTGTCTGCTAATCCCTGGTTACTCCATTTGTTTTTTACTGTTTATTCGACTTTTGGTCTACATTGTTTAGAACAGAGAATATGGATTTTCTTCACTGAGAAGAGTCATTCAATTGGAAAACGTGTGCGATACTTTCTATGTTGCATGCGCAACATACCAGCACAGCACTTGATAAAAAGACCATCAATCAAATCAGTGCAAGGAGCTTTAATTCTCAAGGCTCTGAAAATTCCTCTTTTAACAGTCTGTACAAAAGAAGCAGCAGTGTGAGGTGCTGCATAAATGTACCTAGTAAAAGCATGGTCAGAAGATTGTAATTACTCATTTCAAGAAGCATGCATGAGTCCCAGCTGAGATCTGGCTACCTTTGCATATGGATTTGTATATGCACATTGATAGAGTCCACCTGTGCTGAAAGGGTTTGCAAATCAAGATCTCAATCCCACAAAGACCCAAAAATGTGATTTACCATGCAGACTTTGATTCACACCATCCACCTTTCTCACAACTTTGTTATCCCAGACACACTAGTAGCGTAACATTCTGGGATGCATGGGACCATTATTGTAAGGAACACTTGTGAAAGATGATGGGTACTCACAACTATTCAACACAGTACTATTATTTTACTATTTTAAATTTATGCTGCATTAGCAGTTTTCCGGTCTCTTTGAAGTAGACACTGCAACAAGTAAAAACAATAACCAAAACGGTAGCAAGCAGGCCTATTTTCCAAGGGGGGGGGGAGCAAACAAAAACACACGATAATATAAGGAAGGGTAAGTGTTCGGTGTCCCAGATGGTTTGCTTCACATACAAGCAAAAATCACTGTCAGAATAGCAAAATCTATCCTACAGAGCAGTATTAGCTTGGAGAAGCACAAGTATGGCAAAACATGAAACATCAAACAAAATCCAACGCATGTCCAATTTCCCCATGTCAAGGCATTTACTCTCATTTGAACAGGCAAACATCTAACCTGAATTATTGCTGATCTGTAAGCGCCCAGATATCAAATTACAAACAACAGATTCAGTCGACTGAATAATTGACAGAAAATTAAAAACAGCTCTTTTACACACATCTGATTGCAGTATCTGACAGCGCTTTCTGTAATGCAGGGTGGTCAGAGGGAGGAACACGCTATTATTTATACAAGATGAACAAGCTAAATGGAAACATTTTACCAAACATATCGTCGTGGAGATATTTAGTCCTTTTTTTTTTTTTTAAATTTAAAATAAATGGTATTTCTATTTGTATTTAATTTCACTTTGTTTCATTTCGAACTGACATGTCATTATGCTTCCATTTGCTCCCTGTTCCAGCGC
This sequence comes from Fulmarus glacialis, assembly GCF_000690835.1. NCBI lineage: Eukaryota > Metazoa > Chordata > Aves > Procellariiformes > Procellariidae > Fulmarus > Fulmarus glacialis. The sequence continues at coordinate 7,636 of NW_009192267.1, read as the reverse complement.
ATTCATCGTCTAAGGGAATCCAGAGTATCGTTAGTGTGAGAAAATAACTCCACAGACTGTATGCTAAAGCAGAACAAGCATCCATTCTCTGCTCACAGTAATGAGCTAAGGGAGAGTATTTCCATTCTAGAGTCCTCATTTTAGACAGGGAAATTCAAAGGGCGTTATCAGAGTTAACAATGAAATTTCAATGCGAGTTCATTACCTAACGTTACCTTCCATATCCCAACAAGCCACTAATTTCCTCCTATCTCAGCTACGTATCTATCACATGGAAGTCATTATTTTCCCATCTCATAGGGTTCTTCAGCATTTGCAATGCACTTTGCTAGTGCAATGATGAGGGAAACAGAAATGCTTATATAAATCGGTCTGCTGATTCACTATGATTCACATAGTTACAGTCTTCTAAACTCACTGCATGAGTTACTTCTGTGAGTCTTCAACTGCTCAATGAAATACCAAATATGGTAAAATATTACTAAAATCTTGATTAAAAGAGGAAAATTGCATTGGAAAATTTGGTTTCTCATTGCTGAGCTAGAAGGAATAATTTTTAATAATTTTTTATTTGTACAATTTGTAATAAGTTTCCCAGGCTCTTCTGGTCTATAAGCAACACCATAATTTCCTCTTACTGTCCATCTCTGCTGCAACAGCAGTGCCCTTGGGAGTCCCATGAAAAGTTTTAGGAGTTTGGAGACTACAGGTGTCCTTTGTAAGCTCTGTTATACAAGCAAGCTACTAAGAGACTTTTAAAAACAGGAAAATTATACACTCAATGCAGAATCTCCAGCAAAGCCAGGAGGGTTTGAGCATTCAGAACCCGTTTTAAGTTTCTGGAATTAGACACCTGTGGCTATTGCTGGCCTTCAAAAAGCCTAGGTTGCTTCCAGAAACTGAATAAAATGCAACAAGTTCTCTTAACATTTTTCCATAACTTTCATGACAGATAAAAGGTTTCAGAAGGAACGTAACAGAGGACATGTTTTGCAAATTAAGTATTAGCTACGTATTTGTGAAGAAAATAAACAACTTGGAGAATTCTCTTCAGGTTCAGCACTATCAGCTAAATTGGATCTTGTCTGTGAGAGAGAGAAAAATCAACAGCTCCCTATCTTTAATCTATGATTTAATAAACCCATTTTTCTCAAAGGGATAAGCAAGCCTGATTGCATTTCTGCAGTTTGTCAGGTGGGGTTTTGGGTTTTTTTGTGGGGAGCATAGGGGTGTGTCTTATTTAAGTTCATAGCATCTTCCACTTTACCATGAGCCGAAAGACAATGTTTAATGATCTTGCTACCTATAGAAACATAACTGACAAACAGTATGCAGACTGTACATAAACACTTCCCTGTGTTCTGACTTTTCTAGCAAAGGCATTAATGCAAACTTTTGTTTCATTTACCAATAACGTAAGAAGACTTAGTTTTCTGCAAAATAAACAATCAAGTTTCTGCGGTTTAATCCAGTGAAAAAGTATGAAGGTCTCCCTGTAGGGCAAAATTTATCCTGGCTTGGGTCTGCATACCATCAGCTTAAGTCTGAACAAAGTGATTAGATGCATTTGGCTGGCTCTGTACACAGGTCGGTATTTACCCATTACGCTCAAAGAGGCTATTTGGGACACTTTGACCAGTGTTTCCTTCTTTCGCATATCTTGCTTGAGTTGCCAAATATCGCCTTTGTGCTTTCTGTTCATGCAGAAGTTGATAAAAATGGGTGAAATGCTCATTTCAAATGCTATTGCATAACTGTAATTCATGACATCTGTAGTACAGGTACATGCATTCAGCAAATATACCTCGCCATGTAATCACTGTTTTTCTCAGGAGAGGAAAAAAAATCCAAATACATACACAAGATTTCCTGTACGAATACATTGTCTTTTCTATTATCCTGGCGATAAGAAGATACAGAAGAGATGATGTGAGGTTTAGGCAAACACAGACACGCAAGTCAAACTGCACGCACTGGAATTTACACATATTTTCCCTTTGAAAAGGCTTATTTATTTAGATAATTCAGCCCAACATTATTTTTCTCAGGGAAGATAATGCTATAAAACAGTCATAATTCACTGCTTGGGCATTACAAAGATTTAGGCAGAAGTTAACTGGTACAAACACCTTGGTCTTGGCCTGGGTGTGATTATGCTATGAGTCAAACTATGAACTAGGTTATTCCTACACAGAGTTATCCAGGAAGTCCCCTCCTTTCATTCCTTACCTCCTACAGAAAACATTTTAAAATTCTGATGGCTCTCACCTGTTAGAAGTTTTCATCATTTTCTACCCTTGCTGTATCATTCCTATCCAAAATCTCCTCAGTAGCTTGAATTGCATACGTTACAACTCTTCACTTCTTCCCCAAACAACTGCACCATGCTCACACAGTCCTAGCGCTACTACAGGAACTCGAGAGAGATGAAAAGCCTGTGAGAGCTGAGTATCCTCAATGCCTTTCAGGATAAGGATCTCAAGCGCTTCCTGAGTTACCCTCATGCCTGAGGAGCTAGTCTTTCCTCCATTTTGCCTCTCCATTTCTAGCAATTTATTAACAGCCTTGGGAATCCAGATAAACAACAATTTTAACCAGTACATACTCACCAAATGAAATCTTTATTCGATTAATTCCCACTTTGTGATCCTTCAAGCCATCTTCATCCATTCAACAAGTTTATTTTCTGTACGTCCATCTCTTCTAGAGACCAAAATTATTAGTGTAAGATACCAAGCAAAGATTCTGAAAGTGCATCGTCTGAAAACATAGACCAAGGGCCAGAAAAAAATAAATACCACAGGAGCTCCTATAAGAACTAGGTGATTTACTAGAAACATTGGGAGACACTGTGGCAGAAGCAAAACACAACCCTGAATCCAGACCTCACTGACATTTCAGTGCCCTAACCGCGAGTCCCTTCTTTCATCTCTCATAAAACCTATTCACACAGCTGAGGCAAGTCACTAATGCACAGATCAAAGTTGAGAGAGTTTACATTTCGTTCCTGATACGACTTCCAGCTCTCCCCTCCAGAATGCAATTCAGACTCCAAGAGGACAAACTTCTGTTTTTAAAAAAAAAAAAAAAAAAAGCAAAACAACACAACAACAAAACAAAAAACCCCAAACAAAAAAACACACACACACAAAAAAAACAATATGAAACAAACCCACACCAACCCCACCACTACCTTTCTAGGTAGTCATTTGTCCTCCCCTCCTTACTTACTAGAATAATCCACTTAGCTAATGGTGGATTTCTATTGGTATTTATTAGTTTACTTGCTTAGCCTTCCTTTCGCTCTGATAACCACAGTTATTTCTCTTTTTATATTATCCCCGCCTGACCAGTTTGCTAGGTTTTGTGTTTACACCATAGGACATTGGGAACATCTGACTGGGAAACTCAGCATTTCCACCACTCAGAATACAATGTCCTGGGGAGTCCACCCAAAGCCCAGTAAATGCTGCAGCTTTCTTCTCAACGTCTTTGAGTCTCAGATCAGTGCTGCAGATTAGCTTCACAGGGTGCTAATATTCTCTCAAACAGCATTTGCACACTTCCTTAGCAAGCTTTTGTTACCCTTCTCAAAGAAAGGTGCATTTTCAGCTACCTTTCAGTTTGGGCTATCGGTTTGTCCTTCCCAACCTTACCTTATAACGTAAGTACTTCTCTAAATGCTTAATAAATCTGTTCTTCCAATAATGGAAAACTAGGTTGATTCTTCTATAGCTCCTGCAGTATGGATTTCTCGGAAAAACTCTGTCATTTTTGACAAATACTATCTCTCTGCTTTGCTGTGTAATCCTACTATAGGCCTAGCAATCAAAAAACTAATAGGCCCTTCACAGATTATATCTGAACTGGAATTACTTCTTTATAGCCTATGAACATTTTTCATAGTAAAGCAGTGATGTCCACTTCCAAAAAATCTGCTCGTCATTTTGTGTGACTTTAAGCGTCTGTAACTTAAAGTACGATTGTGTTTACCCCCTACACCTTAACATGCAGAGTGAGCAACTGAGCACTATTAATAAAGTTCTGTTTCACTGAAAAAATAAACCCCAGGTTCAGGCCTGAAGCTAAGGACCTGGCAGACTGATGGATATTTTTTCTAGTACTTCTCTTACTGCAAAATTATAATTTATGAGTTTATGGCTATCCATATGGGTTTCAAGAAAAGCTTAAATGCCCCCGAGATAAGGGCAGGATGAATGGATAGCTAGGTATGAGAAATTGGATGGGTTAGTAGAATAATAAAAGGATACAGACAACCCCTCCAAACCTTGATTTTTCTCCCTACAGTCACAGACCTGTAGTTGCAAAAATTTATGTTTTACCATACAAAAGGCACTGTGCCACACACAACTGGCCCTTTTACAATTTCAACCTATTAGCCAAAAGCTGAAGTATTTTCTTTCTATGCCTACACTTAATGAAAACATGTCTACTTTATTATTAAAGAAAAAGTCACATCATTTTGCTATCTATTTCAAGTCATTACATCGCTCTTAATATTTGGGAACAGCAATTTATCTCCCTAGTGTTATCTCAAGATAAGTTTTACATTGAGATCAAATAAGGAGCTCTCTGTTGGTCAATTCTAAACCAAGATGAAATTCTCCCATAAGAACTCTCTTGCAATGAAAAGAATATGACTATAATTTAAGAAATACCTGTATGGGAAGACTGCATGGCTTCAAAGTTTTACTCAAGCCGTGAAGAATTTCGGTCCCCTTTGGGACTCTGGAAAGATCTTAACGATTTCACTAAATACCCTTCATGAAATGGGTCAATTTTTTCCTTAGTTCAAGCTCAGAGTCGTTGCAACTGTTATGCAACATTTAATTCCTTTTCGGACAGATTAAGGAATGGCTTCCCTTAGGTCAGCCAGTAGTTCTGTGGAAGAGCTGGAAATCAAATCCAAATCTTAGGCTACAGTTCACAGCATTAGCTATGAGGCCATACAATCTCATATTTAAGACTTGGCCACTACCAATATTCAACCTAAAGCATACTAAATCTGCCCATCTCTAAATGCAATTAGTAATTTGCTTCACTACTCCATCCCTGGTGGAGCGTACTGCAACTCTTAAAACCATTTTACCATTTAGAACAATTTCTTTTCAAAGCGAAAAGTTTTAGTTTATTTTTAGCAGCACACATGAATACACAATCACATCAATAATTAGTTGTACTTTCATTCCTTGTAACTCAAGAGGATGCACGCTCAAAATAGCTCAAACAGACCCTAACAAAATTTGAACTGTCGGTTTTTTTAATTGTACTTACTGTGTAAATCAATAGCATTCCATTTCTTCAAAAATGCTGGCTATGTCATTTTAATATCAGAAATGGACTAACTAAATTATTGATCCAAGTTACATATGCATACATGGATTTAACATTTACTTGAACCATCAAATTTTAAGGTTTAAAAAACCAATTTTTGTTTTCTATTTTTTTCAAACTGAAATTATTCAACACCTGCAAGAATCCACTAATTTATGAGCTATATTGAATATGTATTTCAACATTCTAACATTACACAGAGGGGATCTTTTATTATTGCCAAGGTCATAAAAGATGAGCAGATTCAGTATTTTATATTGCCATCTGTTACTTAACATGAAGAGGACTCTGAATTACAATAGTGAAAAAGCATAGTATTTCTTCTACCCAAGTCTCACCACTGACTTCAGGTGTATCAATATGCCACAGTGCCACACAGACATAACTGATGCTATTCAAGCACCAGCTGTTGAATGTTCACATTACCATGACACTTTGCTGGAGCTAATAGACTACGCAGACTTAGGGGGGTCCATCAGGCAACCCAGGTGAAAGTACAACTCTATTGCCTCCAGCATCAAAGCTAAAATGTCCATATCCAGACGCTGCAAGAAAGTACCGCTAATACAGCTTCCAGCATAGTCATAGTTTAAGCAAACTGCACAAAGTCATGAGGAATTAAACCTTTGTCCTTTGAATTTCTTGCTGGCATCCCACGCCCCATCCATATTTTTTATTTGCAATGCAAACCCCTGGCAGGGGAACAAGAAGAGGCTTCTGAACTACTTAAACCTATTTCAGGAACTCAAATTAAAACACGGAGAGACACGCACTGACCTTGTGCTACCACAACAAACTCCTACTTATCAGGAGATCCTCCACAATGCTCTATGTGCATACCCATACCTCATAGCTGGTGTGAAACAGCTTATCTTTTCAATGCACTTAAGCTCTATCCAGTGATCTCACTTAAGGTGAAAGTGTCCATATGCAGGAAGTTATAAAATAAACAATTGTATCAGTTACTCACACCTGGTCAATCATGTTTATGTCAAAATTCAGGAGGGGTGTAAAATTTCAGCCTGAACATCAATAGTTTCACCTCAACAGGCTTATACACTGAGGCACTAGTAAAATGACGCAGAAATTTATAATCCATTAGAGAACTTTGTTACTTACTGAAGAGAAGATTCATACGTAAATAATGGTTTTGATCATCTTGAAGTCCAGCAATCCTGAACTGAAAGCAAGTGCAAGGAAGACTGAGTTTGAGGAGAGGCAAAAACGCCTAGGCCCAAAGATTTCTCAAAGAAAGGGTTTTTTCCAAAAGCTCTCATCAGACACTCACAGGATCAGGGAGTCATTTGCTGGGTCTACCATTAACCTAGATGTGTGGCCAGGGCCAAGTGATTTCACCTGAAACCGAGATGGGCAGGAAAAAAATAGTACCTTAAATAGCCAAGACATACAAAGGATACTATTAACTGCACAAACAAGGCACAGAGATGTAGGAAGTCTTTCAGAGAACAGCGTTTTCTCACGTGTCTAAAAAATTCCTAGGACAATGACATACTTACCTAGCTGGTAAATGTCAGGCATTTACATAATACAAAGTAAGAAATAAATTAACAATGAAGCAATTAACAGACAGGGATAGAAACAAGCTCAAAGTATACAGTTCAGTGGCTGAAAATCTGAACAATTTTTTTCCAGCTGGGCTGTTTACTGCAATTACTTCAACATACAACATCATCTTTCTAATAATTAACAACACTGTATGATGATTTCTGAGCTCTTATTGTAATCAAATTCTGATTAACTGAAGACTTCATTGATGTGCATGGGTTTTCCCCTTTTTTTAAGTCTAAACATATTCAGGCAAGCAACTAAACAGAAAGAAAAAGATAACTTGTAGCAGTTACATCTTTGCGGATGTCTGCAATAATTTATGGTCTCAATCTTACTTCCCTAGGTGTCAAACAGCACCTACTCCCACCTGAAAATAATTATCATTCCTTACCATTAACATAATTTTCACAAAGAAGCACACATTGATTAGCATATACAGCACCCTTTCTGGCTGATGATTCACAAAGAAGCACAGATGTTGCCTTTAGAGGGAATACATTTCACATACCTCTTCAGTTCAAGAAAAGGGATTTCCTGTGGCTAAAAAAGGCAGCTGTAAATGACCACTACCAAGATAAAGACAGGGGGAATACTTATGAACTCCCAGAGGTCAAAAGCTTTACTATATTTTCAGTCAGCATAACTTCCCAAAACATGCCTCCAAGCTTATTACCATGCAACTTCAAATTCATAGAATCATAGAATCATTAAG
>NW_009192266.1:8714-22796 GCF_000690835.1 Fulmarus glacialis | reverse complement strand
CGCGGTGGACCAGAGCGCGCCCGCGTCCGGCGAGCGAAGGTGACCTCCTTCCAGCGGGGAAAACCTTCGCCTCCGCACCCGCGTCGCCGACGGCCACGGCGGCACCTACCTGAAGCTGTAAAAAGTGTAAAAAGTAAATATACAGAATAATAGTTAAAAAAAAACAAAGAAAAAAACAAAAAGGAAAAAAAAGGAAAAAAAGGGAAGGAGGGAAGGAGGGAAGGAGGGAAGGAGGGAAGGAGGGAAGGAGGGAAGGAGGGAAGGAGGGAAGGAGGGAAGGAGGGAAGGAGGGAAGGAGGGAAGGAGGGAAGGAGGGAAGGAGGGAAGGAGGACTCGGTCACACCAAGTTGCTCGTGTAGATTACCGCCATGGACAAAGAACAAGCAATACTCCATGAGCTCAGAGAAATAAAAGGCAGTCAAGGTTGCCTATAGGATTCTGGTTCATTTATTGAGTACGTGACAGATAAGACAGACAGACTGTAAAATCACATGTATTATTTGTACTTTTAAAAAATTACAATAAATTACTGAATAATTAGTAAAAGCAGTTTTACTAATGGCTCCTCTCCAGCGATACAGCACAGAGGAGGCAGAGAAATAAGAAATATGTACCAGCTGTGAATACATACAGAGAATGTCACAAGGAGGAATTAACACTGAGTAGCACACCGAGTAGTGTTAAATGGGAACATCCAACCGTACGTGTCCTTCCCATCCTTTATATTCCAAATGCCAGCCAAAAGCTGTAGCAAACCTTGCCTTCAGTGCAGGGTCTGCTCTCGCCGAGCAGCAGCATCTCTCGCTCCAGCCCTGCGAGGCAGATGCCTGCATAGTGAGATGAATTTATCTGTAGAAACAGCATTAATTCTCCTTCCTCGGAGCATACGCCCTACTACCAGAAGGCTAACTCTTAGTTTCTTCTGGTCTTAACTGATTTAAAAGAGCAGTCACTCAGTCTCCCAGTTATTTTGTCTCTAACTGGAAAGAGATCTAGTCTATTGAGGTTTCCCGTAATGGGCTGATGGCAGAGGGCCACACTGCTTCGAATTCTTCCTCTTTAGGTATAAATGCCCTTTGATGTGTAGTAGTTTCTAAGAGCACATCCATTGCTAGACTCCTTGTACAGGAGATGTTCAGAAGGGACACACTGAGCAGCTGCAGGTGGCACAACACTCCTGCACATCTTCCTGCCCTGAGCATTTGCGAGGGCTGACTGATCAGAGCATTCTCAGGGGTCCTCCTAAAAACTGGGCCCATCACTAGTTAGTAAAAACAGAGAATCAGCAAGAAACAATGAATGTTTTCTGTACCAACAGGGAAAGTCCAGCAGACCAGTGTGCCACTGCCCTGTAACACTGAGGCTGATTCACCGACTTCTAGTTTAGGAACATATTCCCTCATTACAACCGTCATGACCCATTGATTGACTTAATATTACTTCTGCACTGAAGTCAAGGAGCTTGTGGCTTCCCAGACCAACTAAAAACAATGGCTTTCAAAGAATTAGAAAAGCAAATGCTAGAAAACCAGGTTTGTCTGAAAACTCCTGAATGCTGAAGGAGAAAAAGAGGTGGTCATACACTACGAAAATGCCAAATCACATCTGAAAGAAACCTGCAGATCTGAGAAATGTCTGTGTTTACACCTTAGGGTGCTGGGAGCAGTGGGGCACATTTGCATTATAGCTGCTGAGTCACAGAACAGCACTGAAGAACTGACAAGACTACTTATAGGTCAGGGTCCTACAGCACTTGACTACACTGCATTAGCTCTCAGACTGGCAGCCAGAGGTGAACGTGGTTTCAAGCCAGGCTGCATCTGCTGTGCAAGTTACCCAGGAACCTACAGCAAACAAGGGCAGGCAAGGAGCAGTAACTGTCTGAAATAAAACTTCATTAAAATAAAAGATAGCAAAAGGCAGACATGCATAATTTATGGTGGTAATTCCATATGTCAGGGGCTATTAGGTTCTAATGGCTCTTGAGAATGTAAATCTAATTCTGTCAGCCAGAGTAGCCAAAGCAGCACCTACACAAAACAGTCACTGTCAGAAGCCCCGTATCGATTGGAATCTATTGTAATTGTGTAGCTACTGGTCTCTGATTAAACAAAACAATACCCCAAACACAAAATACCAAACCATCTTGCCATCTGCCGCATTATCTCCCTGTTTTATCTCCCAAAGACAATTCCTGCTTTCTTGAGTTCACCCTGACACAGAGGAAAGTTCATAGTCACTGGATGAACTGAACTGCCTCTCTACCTTCTTCTGATCTTTGATCTTTTGCAGAATGTTGACCTTTTTCTCAAAGTAGTTTACAAGGGCTGCTTCCGTCAGCATGGAAGCTAAGATCTGCTCAAAGGAGATAGACCAGTCAGTATCAACGGTACTGCCATACCGGGCAGCTGAACTACTGCCTTCACAACCAACCAGGACCGTGTCATCTGCAATGTCTTCACACTGCAGGGAGCCTGTGCTGACCATGGAGTAGGAAGACATCGACATATCATCTTTGGTTTCATCATCTGATAGCAGCTGTAAAGGAGAGCCTTGTCCTTCCCCTGACCCATCTCCTAGAGTTTGGTTCTCCTGCTGTGTTTTTTCAGGCAGAGCATCTCCACAGGTTTTGTCCTCATGGTCAGCTAGGGGTTGCTGCTCCACTGCTGAATTCTGACTCTGTTCAGATATTGGTGACTCCTCTTCACTCACAGGATCTTGGGTATTGTTTGCTTTGCCATCCTCAGACTTCCTTATGGGCCTGTTGGAGAATTTTTTCCCAACCTCCCCAATTCGCAGAAGGAGACTGGCTACGGTGGCAATTGCATGGTACAGCTCTTGCTCCACTGGGTCCTCACTGAACATGTTGTAAAGGGTCTTGCATAACTCTATGAATTGTTCCTTTAAAAGACAAAGACCAAAAAATCATACTTCAGGCTGAAGAAAGTTGACAGTGGTAGCTCATAGAATCATAGAGTATCTCAAGTTGGAAGGGACCCATAAGGATCACTGAGTCCAACTCCCTGCTCCTTGCAGGACTACCTAAAACAAAACCATACGACTAAGAGCGTGGTCCAGACGCTCCTTGAGATGAAGCAACAGGCATCATCATGACTGACTCCATGTTTATCTGCCTCCCCACCAAGTAAGTGGCAACTTACTGTACTGATTCAGAACAGTCCAATACAGGCAAACTTCTCTCTCTGCTGTAGTGGCTAAATTGAGACACAGCTAGCAATTTAATAGTGGTGTTTTTTTTGCTGACAGATGAACAGAGTACTCACATATTCACATCTGAGAAAACCTAAAGTTTTACTTCTGTCCTGCTACTCTTTTGTGGTCAGCTTTTAAGCGTTTCCAAACTGGTTTAAGCAGCACCCATCAAGGAAATTAGAGACAGAAAAGATCACACCAGTCATCAGACGCTCTTTCCTGTAACCACATTCTTCGCTCTCCACCAAGCAGCTGTAACTCGAGGCAATACAAAACCAAAAAAGCCAAACAAGTTTATATGACTGATGGCGTATTTGAAACATACTGCTCTGGAGAGAAAACATAGATCGCAGTTCTTATAGGAAAAATAGGAGGCAGAGAGAATCAGATACATTTGATTTGTGGAAACAAAGCAGTTTGTCCATGTCCACTGAGGAATTCAACACAAACGTGTGGAATTAGAGGCTTCTAAAGCTCACCAGACCAGAACAGCAGGGCAACCTACAGGCAAGGACTCAGTATGCTGGCAAAATGGCTGCACATACTGCTGAATTCCCCACTAAGCTGTCAGTCATCTAACTGGAAACCTTCACATTCACTTCTTACCTGGCTCATTTTTGGGAGATCTTTAATGGTTTCTTTCCTGGACTCTTTTTCCTTGGCCCACATTCTTAGGTAGTATTTATAGTCCTGTGGACTGGTACCTTTCTCCTCTGCAAGGCAAGACCAAGCCACTACTGTCAGGTGGTTAATGGTTTCAGACTTAAAAAGTGAATGCTGTGCCAGCAAAAATCATGCTGGAAGCAGGTTTTATTGACAGTTCAGGAAAGCATCTACCAGGAAGGCTTCATTGTTTTCTGCTGGTTTATCTGATCCAGCTCAGTGGAGCAAAAATTTTAACACTGCTGATTCAGCTTGACTTCTCATAAATAAGCTCTATGAGTTGGCAACTTACCAAACATGATTTACAAATGTTATGATCTTGGTATGTAAAAGAGTCAGAGCAGTAAGGCATAAGAAAGATTTATGTTCATATTATGAGAGAGACAAGACAAGAATGTGGTCTATTTATGATGAAATTACCTTTTTCTGGACCGTTCTCATTTCTCCTTCCTTTATCTTCTTGGGTTTCTAAAAAGATTATGGAATTATAAAAGATTGATTAATAGCTGATTTTCAGCAATGCAATACAACACATGAAGAACATAAGACAACTCATATACAAATTAAAATCATACAAGAATGTATTTAATAGCAGTTGGATCTCACACTCCCACATCATGTTTGGAGGACTGAACGGAACAGGATGGAAGCAAGAGGCTGATGTGATGAACTGGATAAAAAGCCACACTGAAAAAGTGGGTTGAAGAGCTGAGGTAGAGTGCAGAACTCTCAAATGAAAGGGTAAAACATAGATATGAAAGACAGCTAAGCAATGTGATGGCTTAAAGACAAAGAAGTTCAGCTATCCAGAGCAAGATAATGAATGGGGAAAAAACCAAACCACCACTGAGCACATATGTGACTAATATCTACACTCACCGTTATTCACTGACTGAACTGACACTTGGGGAGTAATTTGCAGAGTCTAACTTCACGAACTTCACTTCTGGTTCCCTATATTGTCACTAGACTTTATAGGAAATCTTGGCTCAACTCAGACCGTTAAGTTAGCCACCTAGCACCAAACAACACAACTACTTACTCACTCACTTTTTTTTTGAGCATTATTATATTTTGGTAAGCATTTAGCACAAATGACATACTTTGACCTCCTATTTGACAATACCTGAAATTATATTTTAATACATACAGTAAATTAGTCTACTAACCGTTTTACAACTCAATGGCATGCACCCTTATTCGTTTAAATTAGAAGACTGTGGAGGAGACACGGGTATCATCTACCCAGGCCAGCAAGCCTAGCACCGCCCCCCTCTGCTCTGAGCATATCTTCCCCCTGCCAGTTTCTAGGGTGAGATAAACTCCACTGAAAGAAGCCAGACAAAACCTATTTTGACCAAGGTTGAAACACAATAGGTAGAATATACTAAAAGGTATCTTATTACTTATAGCACTTTATTCATAGTGGGAGTGTCATGAGAGAGGAGCAGCAGCAACAACTTCAGAGTATTTAAAATAGCACATTGGTGTGGGCAGATGATATCAGCAGTATAGCCATGCTCAATGCATACACATAATCCATGGACTGACCTTGAGACTCACAGTGCAGGCAGAAATCCAGCTCTGAGACAAAAGGAGATACTTGAGCAGCAGAAAAAGGGGTTGAGGGGACAATATCCCAGATAAAACAGAAGAAAAGGCCAGACATAGACAGACACAGAGAAGGAAACAAAAACAAGAAGAGAGACAATGAGACTTGCATGAAAAACCTAAATCATGGTGGGAGACAGGGGCTGGTAAAAGCACACTGCTCCTCCTCAGTAGTCTGTAACTGTGCTTCAGAGGGGTCCTGCATGAAATGGGCGCTGAGCAGTTTAAGCTCCAAACTTCTTTCCCATCATGCAACACAGATAGCGAACTCAAACACACTGGCAATCTTAACATACTGCTACCATGAGACCATGCTTTGCAAAAAATCACTATTCATAGCACATGGATTTGTGCTGCATCTCCTGCCTAAACTGAGAGGTAAAGGCAGCACTGTTGTATTACCTTCTGTTGTAACGTCCTCTGTGAAATAACTTGTGGCCTCCAAAGCAGACTCTGTCTCCTCTGGATTCAGAGCTGTATTTACAGAGAAGGAAATGTTAAGATCTCTAAGCTAATTGAACAGCAGTGTCACCCACTTCATTAGCAAAATTCATGAGGCATCCCTTTTGAATTGCATGTTAGAACAGACCATGCTTAATAGTAGCAATATATAAAAGCAATCACTCACCGGGAGGCAGATGCAGTTTGTAAAGTACTTTGAGTTTTTCAGTGAGGTCACCATGGTACATCCCACCTGCAAAGAAAAAAAAAGAGGTTAAGACAATAGCAATTAGGATAAAGAATCACTCTCTACTCACAGGGTAAACCAGAACTGAGTTCACATGCAATGAGGAAATGCTAACTGCGCGAAGCCCTGTGCAGAAGCAGTAAAGAAATCTACAGCAAAGCTGCATCTTGTCGGTTTGCCACCTATCGGTTCCCAAAACGGGAGACTGCCTAGTAGCAAAAAGGCATCTCTTGTTCTGCCTGAGGCTTCCTGTAAGGCTGTCACCCTCCCCTCATGACAGTGCAAACATCACTATCTCCTTTTAGTTCTCTGCTTGGAAAAGGACAGAAATAATTTTTGCAATATTCCATCATCTCCAAAACCACCACTTACTCATCCCTGTCACAAACTCCTTGAAGTTAATGAGAGAATCCCTGTTCTCATCCAGAAGCCGGAACAAACGCCCCGCTAGCACAGGCGTATGTGTGCCACAGGACCAGGGGGTCAAACTGATGAACAGCTCTTTGAACTGCTCCATGTCTATGCGATACTGCTCCAGGTAGGGCAAACTCTGATCTCGGCGGGCAGCTGCAGCACGATTATTTCCCCAGTAACAGCTCATCAGATACTTTGCCTTTGGAGGGAAAGGATGAATAGGTCAGATTATACTATACTACAACAATCCACGGGAATGGAGACTTTGTTATAGCTCAAGAACAGCATTGAGTAAGCAGAAAAGAGACATTTCAGGACACACTATTTATCTCTCCCATTATTCCTAGCATTACTTCACTACAAAATAGTACAAAATGAAGGAACAGACAGGGATTTCACGAAAAGCACGAAGAACAATTTTAAATGAAAAATACAAAAAACATGATTTCAGGTTTGAACAAAATGACACTCAGGCTTTACTGCAAAGGGAACACGCGTGTTTTAGAACTAAGCCTCTCTTTCTCAGTACAGCACAGTGCAACTGAGTTTGCATTCAGTTTGCAAAACTGATTGTCAATATTGATTTGCAAAACTCATTGTCAATACTTCTCAAGACAGAAGATTGAGATACCACACAAAGAACTTTGTAAACATGGGTGATAGAAATAAAATTAAATGAAACAATGCAAGTAGTAAAATTGTTGACCAAGGAGCTAATAACGAAAATGTCTGATACAAACTGGGACCTTATTAGGTAATTACTGGGAAGGAAAATTGTCTAGCTTTAGTAATTTCATCACAGTATGACAAAGAGGTCAATTCAGTCATGAGGAAATAATCTGGAACCTGTTTTTTTCTCCAACAAGGTAGTTTAAGCAGATAGTTGGGATTGTTGCCTCTGTTCAAAGACTTACTAGACTTGGTAAATGCAATTGGCTAATATCACTCTTTTAAAAATACATACATTGACAAATAGAGGCAACGCACTTAAGTAATTTTGTCACAGTTACAGAGCAAGTCAATAGCAAACTTGAGGAGAAAAATCGAGGTACAGTCAATCCTAGCTCCCCGTTCTAAGTGCTATGTGACATTCCTTTCCATTGACTCCCTGATCTCTTTCTGAATAAGTATCATTCAAATACTGCGAATGTGTTTTGGCAGAAGAGGGGGGAAAAAAAAACAACAACCAATCAGAGAGTAATAGGGCCAGTCTCACTGGCACCATGTATAACAGAATGCCACATCTGTGTCTGATAGGTTGGATTAAGAATCAAAGCAAAGTCACTGCTTCCCTTTCAACTTATTTTGATATTTGTTCTCTCTGTGTCAGAACACATTCTTCCTCACTCTGGCTTCTTACCTTGAACACTACATACAGCTCTTCCAGTTCTTCAATAGAGAAACCAATGTCACTAGACACAGCTCGGACCTATAGTTAGGGCGAAAACAAGAGTGAATAATTTGTTTCAAAGCTAGAAAAATTAAATATGACTCAATGAAAAAATCTGTGTAACACAGAAGAGAAGAAAACAAGTGCAAGGAGATATGACACAGGACGGGAGGAAAAACATAACCATTCTAATACCTCCCGTTGCTACGGATTACAGGTCAGGAAGACAGTTTCTGGTCAAGCAGAAACTGCTGACATTTTGAGCAGCTAGTAAAAATTACTGCGCTTATTTCCTGTTTGCGCAGACCTGACTGTGCACACTGTGTTGCTCCTCCCTCTTGTTTTTATCTTCATATGTTTGACCCAGATTGAAAAACAACAGTGAAAGAAACATGTGGATGAGGTTCTCCACCTAGGACATGGGAGATAATTGCAATAGATATGGATACTCCCCTTTGGCCATGAACCCTTCTGTAAAATTCCCTAATGTGCTAGCATACTCTCTAAATGGCAGGAGAACAATTATCTGCTAGCTAGCTTTCCTCAAAGATTCCAGGCAACCAGTAAAACAGACAGCACTAGGCAGTGGAGACTATTACAAGGCTTACAAGTGTTTTTTATCTCCCTCCATGCCAAATATCTCATTCAATCATGCCCTAGCACTTCAATCCATTTTATTAGATTAACTAGAACCATGCGAAGAAGAAACCTGAAAATCCATTATTCTAGCTGGTAAATCCATTTTTCACATGAACTGCAATTAAGTCACTTAAAACTGGGTCTGCTACAGCACAAACTTTCTAGATGCTTACAGCAAAACACATTCCATTAATATGCTGTTTGGTAGCTCATTCAATCTTGGAGTCACATACCACACTCTTCTTGGCTGTATCCTCCAGAGACTGGATCACTTTCAGCCTTTGTTTAAAACGCATTTGTTCAATGTCATCTGCCTTCAAATTGCTAAATTTCTACAAGAAAGGAAGCAGACCAGGTCAACATCATCTCCTAAAGAAAGAACAACCCCTGTTCAGTTACATGTTCTTTAACAAGTGTACTGTCCCGTGATGATCTAAAACCCCTAGAAGCCTTTTACCAGCAGCAAAAAGATGAGAAAAAACTTGAGCTCTATTCCCTATTCACCCCTGTCCTACAAGAGAAGTCATTCAGAATTCATGAGAAATCCAACATCAGAGGTTTCTAAAGAACAGCTGAAAAAGCATGTCAGGACTGACAGAAATACAGGTCATGTACTGTGGCAGAGATAAGAGAACAGAGAGGCTGTCATTCCTTCCAGCCCTGTTTTTTAATAGGACCCATAAGAGATTCAGCTAGAAACACCAAAGTTAACAGGCTTTTCTACTGACTAGGTCAGACAAGCAAGATGAATTTGGTGACACTCTTTTATAAAAGAAACCGAGAACAAACAGAGATGGCAGGTTTGAAGAAACAAACAAAATACCCGGCAAAATTATAGCTGCCTGACTGTAAGCAGCTGGAAGGGGACAGGATGAAGAACAGAAGATAAGAAGGGAGACGAATCCACATTTACTACAGTGTAGCAGAGAAGAACTGTCAAACACCAGTTCTCTTGCCTGTGTTCTTTCCATCATTCAGATACAAATTTCTTATGAGTTTGTTCTCAGTATGAATAATGAGGTACACCTCCACTAGCGCAGAGGTATTTCAACAGCATGGGCACCATTCTCGGGTCACCTTCCTATTACTATAATGTGGATCCCAGAACAGGACTCCTGTGCACATGAACTGGGATGCTTCCATGTTTCTGCAGTATACCTGACAATTTTTACCCTGAATTTTCCTCCCCAACTCCCTAGCACTGACAATCCTCACATACAAGTAAGAATGGAGAGTTTTTTGGCAAAGCAGGAAGAAATCTCTTTTGCAGTCTTATCTGCAGTCTTCTCTACTGGTGGTGGGGAGATTCTTTGTAATCCACAACAGCCAACAGTGTTAGGCTCTTCTCATACCGAACAGGGGGATTAATGGCTTGAGCACCTCAAGCTATGAACACTGTTCAAATTCAGGCTCCACAAAGTATAAAACTGGATGTTAGTAGAGGAAAATCTCTTGGGCAAAAACTACGCCAGAACCTTACCTCATAGGATGTTTTGATGAGTTCAAAGATGTCAATTTCAAGTGGCGGGTCATCTCCACTCGTCAATAAGGCGTGCAAGTGGGGAATAGGGGGAGAGACGCTCTGTCTGTTAACTACGTTGTCCAAATATCTGTGGGGAAAAAAAGAGAACAGATGCAAGACTCCACGATTAGTGTCCAGAAAAAGAAGTAATATCCTAAACGCATCATTCCCAACTTCTTTGTATTATTAATCTAAACATGTAGGAAAATTTGATTTTTCCCAGCTAACCTGCAACGCTACCCTCAATGTATCTGAAGTAAAGTTGATTTTCACCCTATTTTTGGGGTATCTACTCTTTTTAAAGTGGGCTTCAAATAGTAAGCTGAAGATCTTGCTGCACATAGAAGAGATTCACATTTCAAACAAGGAAGTCTTACATTTACTAGACTTGGGAGATATCTGCTTGATAAAGTTTTATGTTTCTAGAATGCGATTCCTGCCAGGGTCTGTTCTTAATAGTAGATCAGAATTCTTCTGTGAGTTTCGGATAAACAAATCGGAGTTCATGGAATGCATTATGCTGCAAAGCAAACAATTCCAGAAATATGGAATTCCTCCATACTTGAGCGAAAAATTAATTTCAGCTGTTGTACCATTACTATTCAGTTATAAATAAGAACAATGAATGGTACCTGCCCAGAATAGTCATGGCTTCACCTTCATCACAGCACTGTAACAACTTATCCATGTTGGCATCAAGTATGGCCAATGACACCTGCAAGATAAACTTGATTCCCTCATAGAAAAAACAGTCAACAATGACCACGGCACTCTCAAAGGGCATGACACTGAGAAAAAGAGTGAGAAACCAGGAAAGGGATATGGTGGAAATCACTCCCAAGTCCTGCATCTTTTCTGACAGCTGTGGAAGATACTCTCGTGTAAGTTCTTCAAAGATGCCTTGGTCCACCAATGCACCTGGGAAAACAAACAAAAACAATGGTAGAACTCAAATTGGTGGTACCATGGTGCTGTACCCTGGCGGTATCATGGTACTGTACCCAAGCTAATCAATTATTAAACAAAACAGCGTAAGTTCACTTTAATTTCATATAAGCCTTTTAACATCAGAACTAAAATAAATATACATTTATTGAGATTTGTTCCCTGTTCTCAATAAAAACAACATATTTAGATAGAGACTATTCCTACATTGCAGAGCATGCAGAAACAGAATCTCTCATTGATCTATGCATTTTCCCTGAAAGGAGGGGTGGAGGATTACTGGTATTACAGTATGTACATCAAAGTATACTCTTTTATACAGACCAACTTTAAAAGCCCAAGAAGCGGTGCTTTCACTAACCTTTCCTGGGAGCCTATTCCAAAGATTTAATACATCATTCAGAAGGGTAAAAAATAACCCAATAATTTTCTTCTAGATATACCTCCTTACTGCTAACGGTCCCTCCTGCTACCAATTTTTAGTGACTTCATCTTCCTTGTTACTACAAGGTAGTACTACTACCTTGGTAGCCTGTAGTGTTTCTTCCTACGTCTCCATCACACACCTGCAACTTTAAAGGGAACAGGGTTGTGCTTCATCATCTTTAAAATGCATCACATTTAATTCACTCTGAACAACAACATGTTCCTGAGAGATGCTGGTGCAACTGTAGCTGAAAATCCAAGCTCCAGCATGAATTTGACAAAGACTCACCCACTACTCTTGTGTTGTAGTAATCTGGCAACATCCGCTCACATAAAGCCACTAGGAGCCAGAAAGCCTCTTCCTCATTGCAGTATAGCAACAGTACTGACGTAACAATGTTCATGGCCTACGAGCCGGCAGAGTTAAATATGCAGATATAGGAGAGAAACGTGAAGACGTTCATGAAAGCTCTGTCATTACAGACCAGCTAAACTTAAAAAGCACGAATACAGCAAAACTGTCACTGAGAGTCACATCTATTTCCAGCTTTTACTGGTATCTGAGTCAATAGATGACCTTGAGCCAATTTGCCTTCCTGTTTCAGTTCCTCTGTTTGTGAGGCAGCAAATAATATAACTACTTTTTGTCAAGCACTTTCGTTAATCAATGTGACTAAGTATAGTTTTCAAAGTTTTCATAAAAAGCTTTGTAACAATTTGCTCATAACAGAACAATATAATGAGAACCTCTAATACCAGAGCAATACACAAAATTAATCTGAATTTCCACTGAGTTGTTTCACAAATCAGCAACTGGCTTCATTTTCAATACACTGCCCATGTGCATCATCAATTATTCGATTTAATTGCTCTTTTTAATGAAACCAGAAGATGTTTTTGCTGAACTACAGGAAGCTCTAGCAGAAAAACTAGTAAAAGACACTGTCATTACACCTATGCGCAAAGTCTATTTAAATGCTTGTCCTGGTTTCGGCTGGGATAGGGTTAAATTTCTTGCTAGTGCTGTGTTTTGGATTTAGTATGAGGAGAATGTTGATAACACACTGATGTTTTCAGTTGTTGCTAAGTGCCCTGCTAGTCCAAGGACAGCTCCCATGCCTACTGACTGAGCTAGGTGCACAAGATGGGAGGGAACATCATCAGGACAGCCAGCCCAGCTGGCTAATGGGGTATTCCATACCATGTGACGTCATGCTCAGTATATGAATGGTAGGCGTGATCCAGGAAGTACCGATCGCTACCTGGTTATCGGTCAGCGCGGGTGGTGAGCAATTGCATTGTGCATCACTTATTTTGTATATTTTATCATTATCATTATTATTCTCCCTTTTCTGTTTTATTAAACTGTCTTTATCTCAACTCACAAGTTTTTCTCACTCTTACCCTCCCGATTCTCTCCCTGTCCCACTGGGGGGTGCGGGGAGTGAGCGAGCGGCTGCGTGGTATTTGGCTGCCTGCCAGGTTAAACCACGACAATGCTGTATCCAAAGGACAGTTAAGAGATCTTGCAACATCACCACTTCTTTCCTACTCTCACACCACCACATGGACAGCGTGAAGGAAAATTCTGAAACTGAACAAAAAACTGCAGAAAAAGTCCAAGTCAATCATGGTCACCGTGTAGGACTAACAAGTCTAAGACGACTTCTTACCTGACAGTACCCAATTGTTGGATTTCTGAATGCATAAGCTGTTAAGACTCTCCGGAGGGCAGCAATTCCCAACTCATTCTGGAAGGCAGGATGTTCTGGCATAGAACGGTGGAGATCTCTCTCAATTTCCTCTGTAGCAAGATTGTACTTTCCCATTGACTTTTCCACAAGATCTGCATAGTAACCAGGATGAGTCACCATCTCATTCCAAGCCCCTGTAACGACAAACAAATACTGCTTTACCTCATGAGCTTTGGAATACAGATTTTATGCCCACAGTTTCAAAGAGGCAGCCAGGAAGCACTACATGAACTCATCAACTACAAATAGATATGAAAGTATAGTAACAAACTCATTGTTAAATCATCATGTTAGAGTCTAGGTTGCAACACTGAAACACAGACAAAGGAGGCCAAAGAGCTACTATGCTCATAAAGAAGGTCATCTCAGGAATGCGATCACTGCATTTTTGGCAAAAACACCGTGAGGTATCATTCAAGTGGAGTTAACTTGTGATTAATTTATTCTGAAATGAGCTAAAATTTATACCTTTTCCTTTGAGATGTGCAGAAAGCTTATTCCTGCTAGCTGTCAAAGTATCCAGCACAACGTCCTACCTGAGAAAAGGAGCCACAGCTCTCCACGAAGATTCTCTGGGATTCCTTTTTGCACCAGCTCCCTAGTCTTGGCAGTGCGATACATACACATCCCTCGCCCATATTCAAAGAAATGGATGTTCCAAGACTCTTCCTTCATCTTCTCCTTTGCCTTCACAGGAACAAATATGGCCATTTTAGGAGATTAATGCATTTTTATGGTTGTAGGACTGGTGATTTCTGGGTATATTCAGGTCTACACTTCACAAGAGAACTGCATTGTGACATTTAAAGCCTTTCTT
>NW_009192266.1:0-8683 GCF_000690835.1 Fulmarus glacialis | reverse complement strand
TGAATAAAAGGGTGTATGCTAATCTACACTGTTCTGAATCAGTTCTGACCCTGCTTAAAGTCAAGTCTTTACAACGCTAACATGGGCTGTGCAATGACATTACACCTTGCAAATCTCCACATAAATGCAAGCAGAACCGTGGTCTAAGACGATTAACTAGCAAGCAGAGATACCAGTTCTCTGCTTTCTTGATCTGAAGAAAAGTAGTTCTTTACAGACATGAATTTGCATCCCAGAAGCACAGTAACACTAATTTCTCAGCCTCTAGTCAAGTATCTCAGTACTCATAAAGCAAGCTGACGGTCAGGTTACATCTATGCAGCACTATCACTGTGACAGACACAGCAGTGATACTACAGAACTGACCAGGGATAAAATGCATTTTCACAGTCTTAGAGTAGGACAGGAAATCTGCAACCTACTGCAAACTATTTAGAGTGAATTGTTTTATGTTAAAATATTACTTACCCCTTTGGGTCCCAAGAGCTCCTCGGAATTTCTTCTGAAGAGTTTCAGTAGTCCCTGCGAGGCTGTTGGCACTTCCCCCGCACAGAAGTTGACAGGTCGATTGCTGAGAGCAGACGTGGGGCTGACTGCAAGTGGGCTGTTGGAAGGCAACTCTGGAACCTCCTGAACAACAGAACATAAAGCATCTGAGCTCAGGCAGCCTCCCTCCTCTGCTAACTGTCTAACAAAGAGACATCATTTGCTGGTAATGAGCACTGTTAACACACTGTAAGGAGCATTACTGTGAAAAGCTGACAAATGCTCCTCCCAGCTCTTTCCTTAGTACCTCGCAACCAGGATCACCCAAATTCCACTTCCATTCCCTGTCGCTGCCGCATGGTTTCTTGGATGGCGTTCTCTGCAAGAAGTCAGAGATTCTCTGTACCAGGAAATCTCGGTCTTTCAGATTGGCAAAGAAGAAGGTCATTTTGCTTTTAGTGCTGATGGACAAAGGGCTGGGCAAGACACTGGAACTATCTGCTTTCTCAACTATTGTCACCTAGAAGACAAAGACAAAGGCCATTTGGATCCAGCAGATTCTCCATCACCTATAAAGCACTGCACAAAAGCTAGAAGCACACAGAAGACAAGAAAGGCCTGTAGTCTTAATATACAGCTAAGAATCCCCACCTCCCTGAGAGGAATGATGAGATGACAGGCCTCCTCTGCCTTGCTGGCAAAACAGATGTAATTGTTGGAAACAAACATCTGGCCAGGAATATGCATCTTGTTGAATGGTGTCCACAAGGTACAGTCTGTATGTCCATCCAGGCATTCATCCTTGGGCAACCGGAAAGTGGCACGGTAGCACTCATTTTTGGCTCGAGCATCCAGGTCTCTGAGGAAAAGTAAAGAGTAGTCCCCAGAGGTTTTTTCTCACTTGAAAAACCCACTCAAACACTAATGTTAAGTGTTCACTCCAATCACAACCTTCAGACTGTGCTGTGTATTCTTAGGATTCATTTCTCTAACTAAGATGCCACCCCTTATCAGACTCCTCTTTCAGCCTTCAGACATGCTTCACTGACAAGGTATGTCCTGCAATACAAGGTAAAATATGCAAGTGCATGTGCAAAACTTACATGTTTGATCAGATTCTGAAACTGCAGAGAACAGCCCCCAGCAGGAGGATTTATACAATACAAATGTATATTACTTTTTATAAATCTTCAACTTCAGACAAAGGGGCTGATGTAATTTTCTTCTTTCACACCTTTTTTTTCTAAACAGGATTTTCAACAGTTTTTAGTTGAAAATTCCTTCTGACAGTGCCTAGTCATGCATGAGAAAGACATGAGGGTGTGTGTGAATTCAATACCAATTTGGGATGGAAAAAAAAAGAATAGGCAGAGGGCTAATGACTGAAATAAGTGATGCAGCCCCTAGAGTGAGAAAACCCCAGTGGCACCTGGGAGCTACAGAATAATGCAGATTTATTGTTACAATCCCCTCCTATCTGTCTTCTCTTCTCACTGCTGGAAACACATACCTTTTCAATGCCGAGATGTTCTTAAGAGGCTTCCTGGGCTTTGGGAGGGACTTGTCCTGTAGGAAGCTCTCATTATCCAATAGCTGCCGCATAGCAATGTTAGCCAGCTGCTCCATCAGCTTGAATGTCTCGTTGATGTTGAGAAACATGGAAAAATAAAGTTCACTGTCCCTTGTGCTTACTTTAATGCACTCAGGGAACAGCAGTGTAGCATTTTTTTCTAGCTGGGTTACATCCACCCACTGGATCACCAGTGTCACTAGGAAAAAAGGTTTAAAAAAAATCTACTATTATAATTTGAGGCAAAACAACGAACAAACTCTAGCAGCAAGTAAGCGCTCAAGGTAGCAGCATTTTTCCCCTGATCACCAGTGTCACTAGGAAAAAAGGTTTAAAAAAATCTACTATTACAATTTGAGGCAAAACAACGAACAAACTCAAGCAGCAAGTAAGCGCTCAAGGTAGCAGCATTTTTCCCCTCTTACACATGGACAATTCTCTTCTTCATACTTTTACTGGGTTCTCCAAAAATACTTGGAAATAATCTTTGGGATTAACTAGACTAGAAATAATGCAGTTCCAAAAGGACTATCTCCCATCCAGTAAATGCTTTCAACTACAATTACTCAAGTTTTCATTCTTTCTTTACAGCAAATTAGCGTTGCACTCAGGAGTTCAAGCTTTGTAAATACTGGGTCCTGGTGGTGGTTCCAAATAAAACCCACCAAGTTAAAAATATTGCTTGGTTCTGTAATCCAGTTGGAGTAATACTTCAGGTGTACTTGTACAACTTGAAAAATGACTCAGGCTTTCAGTCTAAACATCACTGAAGTGCCTATGAGTGCAAGGACTGATTTATGTGTTGAGCTAGAGCTCAGAGGTTTCCTAAAAGGAAAAAACCTGCCATCTTAAAAAAAAAAGTTCACACAAAAGATCAATTGCATCAAAAAGATCATGGGAAACGGCAGAAAAACAACTGACAGGCTTATAACTCACCCTCTTTGCCCAGCAGGAAGGAGTAGAAACAGAGGTGATTGACGGTGAGGTACAGCCACCCCTGCCTGGGTACGCGCCCCTTCCAATAGCTGCAGGAATAGTAATTGACCAACTTCTCCACCTCGGGCATCCCAAACTGCTTCCGCATCTTCAGTTCAGCCTCTTTGAATTTACCTGGATCCTCTTCGCTCTGGGGCTGCTCATTCTTGTTCTCTTCAGCAATAATTCCCTGAAAGGACATGGGAGGAGGGAGAGACGAAATGGAAGGGAGCATGCCTGCTGACAGACATAATATACAGCAAAAGGTCACAGCAGCAATCCAGAAGACAGAAAGAAGAAACACGACACAGCAGCTATCATTTCTCCTGTCACGTTAGAGAAATAGTAAAGACGTGTAGAAAGAGCAGTCAGATAGTCAGGGAGTCTGTGATCTGGATCTACTCCTGAACACGTGCAGCAAGCATTCATGTTTAACGTTTGACTGAGCTTCTCACGGCTGGCCTGGTAACACTTTGAACACCCTGCAGGAGAACTAAAGTCTATTTTCACTTGCAAACATGCTTCTTCAACAGGAAGAAGATCATCTGGCAGGAAGGGCAGAACTCTGCAGTCTGTCAGATCTTGACTGGCCAGAAGGAAAAACAAATGACCACAATCTCTCTCACACACAGACACACAGAGAGAAAATACAAAGAATCTGACTGGAGTACTGGAAAAGACTCAAATTGCTGCTGTTCAATAAAAAACTGTATTTACAAATTTCTACTCTGGAGAATTTGTGGGCTGGGAATCTGAAGTGTGTTAACGGCAAACAAGCAGACACCTGTCTGACTCAAAGTCAGTGGAAGTTGGGGTGCAGTTCCTTTATAACCTAGATGCCTTTTAGACCATCGTAACAGGGCAAGTACATTGCTTGCAAACTAGAATTCTCTCTCTGCCGTATTTGCTGCTAGATGAACCCTCTTTAAACATTCTCTCTGCATCAAAGGTATAATCGGCAAGGATTTTAAAGAGGTATTATATTTTAATTAGTAGGAGCACCCTAAGTAGGCTGTTCCTTGAGATCCACTGCTCATAACCTTTTCCCCCCCAAATACATTTGTCCAGTGTTATGACTGTAACATGATGCTGATAATACTGTATGCATTCCATGAGAATTCCAAACGTATGTATGTCTGAAAAGGGAGCAGAGAGAAGTTTTGCAATGGAGCTCTTGCTCCCTCCCTCCCAAGGGTAAAAAATTCTTAAAACCACCTCCCCATTCTTTCTCAGGATCTGGAAGTCCTTCAGGGAAACATGTCGCTTACATGTATCTTGCCCTTGACAAAGGTGGTGATATCCTCTTCGTTATCAAAGATGGATAGAGTCTGCAGTAAGTTATTCTCCAGCCATTCCCAATGCTTTGTGATCTCTTTACGAGATGATCCTAATTGAAGGGGTTAAAGATGATGGGAAGAGCAAAGAAAAAAGAAATTAGAACAAGGTCTTTTTTGCTCCAACTTCACAGCTGGAAACTAATAATCACCAAACAGTGATCAGGACAAATCAAACACACCAACTGTATACATGTCAAGGATATTTTGTGTACACCAACACTATGTTTCTAATGAAATGTCTCCACTGCCACCAAGGATAAACAGCACACTACCAACAGATCATCCTATTTGCCAGTGCACACCAAACACAGCTTTTTTCCCAGACAAAAAGCATTCTTATGTTCCAGACAAGAAGTACTCTTTTAATTCCTGGTACTCTAGAATAAAAATAATGAACTTTCAGAAGAATCTTGAAATTTCAGAACAACTGAAGTTTTTACACCTACAAAGAGGTTCCATTTTCCATGGGCAATGGTCAGCAGAGAGCATACAATTCCAAAACAAAAAGCAACCAAAATATTCACATGTCAGAAAGTTCTTTGCTTTCTTAAATAAAAATGTCTCATCAAAACTTATTAACAGTTAATTGTCTTTAACCATACTGTCCACAAGCGTTCACAAAGGATAAGCTTCACTGTGTAACCAATTTAAAGAACTTTTCTATAGAAAGTTGCCTTGGTTAGTTGCCATTAATTCTTTCAAAGATCTGTGTTTACTAAAAGATTTCTTCCTATCAACTATCACTATATTCTCTTGTAGACAGAAAAAAAACGCAGAAGAAATAAAAACTGCAATTCAATTTTTTTTAACAAGATAAGAAACATCATTAAATGCAGACAAAAAGAAATCTGTTTAAATGCAAATCAAAGACATTTGTAAGTTTCTCTTTGCCAAATTCCAGTAAATTTATCTTCTGAAGTTTCATACAAAAGCAGAGGGATATCTAAAAATATTAACAGCATGACTCCCACTACTCGTTTTCTCTGTGAGTACATTAGACCCCTCCATGTGGTTAATGATGGAAAAGAAGAAAGCAGCAGACAACACAAGCAGTTCCCTAAAGCTATTGCTCTACCTGACTTCCTTTTTTAAGAGGCAGCTTCAGCAATGAAATAGCCATCACATATTTGTAGTTGGATACCTAACCACAAAGCCCAATGCCAGCTAATCTGTGGTTTCATAAGGAAAAATAACTCCAGGACCTGAAACCAAAAACTAGAAGCAAGTAAGCTGTTTTGTCTCAAAGGACTGCAGGGCTATGAATTTAAGTTTGTGCGTACAGCCCAATGGATTAGACAACGAGTATTTTTTCTTTTGTGTGTAAGTTTACTTGAATCTATCCTAGCCATCTGACAATGTTTATAAAGCATAGATGATTTTGAGTAATATGAAATGGCTTATTTTAAGGGCACAGAATTATCAATTATAGGATGCTTCGGTTGTGGAAGAAACCCACAGGTCCAGCAACAATGGCAGGGGAATAAAGTCTGCGTTCTGTTTTGTTTCATGAGCTGCACCTCTCACCAAGTGAGAGCAGACAAATTGCTAAAATAAGCCAGGCCTCAATAACTGACATCTTTCTAAGAACAACATTAGAATGACATACATCAAGGAGTAAAATTCTGTGATTCCAAAGAGAGTTGTAAGAACAAAGTGCTGAAAGGCCGAAGCTGCATGCATGACCAGAATGCTGCCCACTAGTATTTACACACGATAAATTGTAAATAAAATATATGCATTTTTCAACTAGAGAGCCATATACATTTTATAACTTTTAAGTGAATGCCAATACTCTTACTTTGACAGTAAAATGCGAATCAGATATGAATTTAAAAATACTTCGGATGAAGACAATATATTTACTCCAGTATAATAATTTATCAAACTCCATTTGGTTGTTTTATAGCCCATCTCATTTTACCATGCTGCATTACTTAACAGTAGCTGCGCTATAGAGGATATCAACGAAACTCCTGAAATTGTACAAAAATAACACACTCATTGAGTGTCAAGACACTATAAAATTTCAGATTTGCACCGTATGTCGCCACTAAATATTCTGCTTTTTTCCATGCAGTTTCTGGCCTGCCATTTTGTTTTCTGTCTTTCCTCCTCTCTGCCTCCTCCCTCCTCAAAAGGGAAACTGAGTTTCTGTGAAACACAGCAACTTCTAAACCTCTCTTCTGCAGAATTTAAGTAGCTCTGCAAGGGAGAATATCGTGTTGGTTGCCTGGGGAGAAGATGGGAACAGGGAAAACAAGACATCAACATCTGCGGCCTTAGCAAATGATTACTTCATGCTCAGATTTTATGTCTCAACCACAAAGTGAGAAGTGAAGATTCTTATTATAAACAAAGTCAGTGTAACAAATACGTCTGAAGATATTTTCTCTTCAGCAACCGGTAGGACCTAAAGCCTTAATCAACATTCACCACCAGATATTAGAAGGTTGTACCATGATACATTTCTCAGGTAAAAGAGGCCAAGGATTCCTGTTGTTTTAAAAAAAAATCATTGTAATATATTTTACAGAGATAGCATATCTATGTATCTATTACAGGCCAGAAATAGTAGAAGAAAATAAATTGGATCAAGACAGTAAAGAGAGTCCCCAAAGAGCGTTTGGCACCTTGAATGATCTTACATGTTCCCATCTTGTACCGTGTTCCTGGTAAGCAGGTTTTGGCACAACACTGATCATCCCACAGCAATCTTATCACAATTTTATTCTTTTAACAATCTCACTATGACCTTGCAAAGAGATACACCTTGGAAGAAATAAAATTCATAATATCTGCGGAAACAGAAGCTTTTACAGAGCCTTAAGTTCCTAAACTACAGTTTAAACAACGCTGAGAAGTTTTGTAATTTCTGGCATCTTCCACTATCCCAACAGAAGCTCTACAAAGTTTCCTGAGCAGTCACAGAATACTCTTATTATGCCAGGATAACTGATCATCTGAACCAAACAGACAGTAGAGTAACACAAATCCAGCCCCCGACAAGAATCACATCAATACATACCACACGCCACTGCCCAATACACTTGAGAGTCCTGAGTCTGGTGCAGAATACGGTATGGGGCAACTCTGGCACTGGAATCCAAAACCACGTCTAATGTTCCCACAAGAAGACCTAGGAGGCAAAGAGAGAGAAATTAAAACAATGTAATACCAAAATGAAGAATTGGGTTAAGTAAAAATACAGGATCAACACTACAGAAAAATGGCGATGTTCATATCATGTACGCTGTAATGGAAGAGAACGGCACTTGGTCAAGAAAATGGAAGACATACATCCAGTCACTGCAAGCAAATTACCTATAAACCAACTACAGCCAGTCCCATGGTAAGGGATAAAGTTTAGATGGCAATTAAATGTCTACTAAACCTCATTATAATCCTCTGCCTTCCCAGGAGAGTTTTCTAACAAAAATGAAATGTATTTTCCTCTGTGGGGTTCTGTTGCTAATAGTGATTTTTAAGCCTACTAAACTAAAACACAAAAGAGTTTTCAACAGTGTATCTTTCAGCATCACCTATGCAAACAGTAGGTAAGGTAACTCATCCAAAATGGAATCAAATAGCTCTACAAAAACTGGTACTCACAGGTTTCAGTGATCTTTCTAGAAGTATTCGATGAAACAAAGAAAGAAGGCAGAGAATCAAAATTTGGTAATACAAAAGTTGAAATATTTTTTATATGCTGTTAAATAAAAAAGCAGGCATTTCCAGAATAAATGCTGACGACCACCAGACTTTGTAAAGCAAATCCATTTATTTCAATTAAGTCTGTCTACTAGATAAATCAAATATCTAAGGATGACACTTTGGCTTATTATTCTAGTTAATGTACTATGAATATCTTTAATGCAAATTAATTTTGCAACATCCTCATGATTAGAAGTTTTCTAACATTAGAACTTGGAGAGGGAGCATGTTTGCTCCTCTGGATCGCTATTTGGGAGGCCCAGGCTCAATTCCCTGCTGATTTTTTGTTGTTGTTAACAGAATTGTGACCAAGGCACGATGTTATTTTAACAGTTTCTGTCACCAAACGCTGCTACCGGGCATACACACACAGGGGTAGTTTTCCCTGGGCTGCACCCACACAGCTTCACCCCGGCCCAAGCACAGCACAATTTTCATACAGATATTAAAAACTACGTCTTTTGCATCCTCTAAATCTTAAAAACCACACCACAAAAAAAGATACAAAGGGAACACTTCAGAAATTCAAGGCATCACGACTATGACAAAGAAGCGGTTTTGCCAAGGGAAGAAGACTCCCACCCACCCCCGTGCGGTTACTCGC
>NW_009192265.1:187213-203854 GCF_000690835.1 Fulmarus glacialis | reverse complement strand
ATTTTTATATATGTCTGTGGGATGAAAACCAAGCTTCAGTATGGGGAGAAACAGAATCTTATGTATGATTCCATCAGCTGAGAATTTATCCTAGGGACAAAAAACCGTATGTTTTTGTGTGTTAAAGGGATACTTTTAAGAAAGTGGAATTATTTATAAATGAAACCGAGCGCTATTGAAGCCTGGTAAGCCCATGCTTTTAGCCAGGTCAGTTTTTAATAGGGTATGCATTATCACTGTATCTGTGGCCCCAGTTCAAGAAGGCAACGAAGCACATGGTTAACTTTAAGCATCCTTGAAGTCAATGAAACTTCTATGCTTTGTTGAATTAGGGCCTTAGGCTTCTTGAGGTATTAAAAGAATATATCATATTTCTCTCTATTATGCAAACCGCAGGGACCAGACGTTTTCAGAGGTGTTTCGGTTTAACTTTTTGCAATGACATTGTAAGTGGCAGAGTCAAGAGTAGGATTAAATTTTGCCCGGCAGATGCTGAAGGTCAGAGCTGCTCCGTGCTATCCTGGGAAGGTCAGACTTTCTGCAAAATGGGTTACTTTAGCACAAGTATTTTCATGTGGTAGTACACTGGAGCAGCGTGTTTGAAACAGAAAACACGAAAACACATGCTCAGCTCAGGGTGCTCCAAATATGTATCTTTGTCCTCAAATACATATGGGCAAGAGGACTTTCATGCCCTAACATATTGCACAAGCCCCAAGAAACTCAGAAACTAACACCGAGAAAGTATAAGGCAGAAAATGTCACTGGAAGTGCAGTTTAATCTATTTTTATAGTTTTATTACCATTTTAGCATTGACACATTTCATAAGAAGGTTTTGAAGTGCTCTGTGGCCCCTGTTTGTCAGATCACATAGACTTACGTCGCTTGTCCAAGCTCGGTCAAAACAGACGAGGACTTTCCAGTCCGGGAAGGAGGCTGGGAGAAAGGAATAAATATTGCATTGCATAAAATCTAAACCAATGGAAAAAAAAAAAGAAGAAATAGCCAAACACTGTTCACATTTCTCACAAGACTGCAGTTAAAGGCACCTAAAGAAGTTATCAGGCAGCTAGTTTAAAATAAAGAAAATAAAATGCCTTTTTTCTTTTTTTTAATATACACGTGTGATAGATAAAGTAGAGGTGAAAAAAGGTAATAAAAAGTACTTGGGGTGGACATGCTATGAAACTCATAAAAATTCTCTGTTGTTAAATCTTTGCACAAAGAGACAAGCTTAGGCTGTTATATTTTGGAATAAATGATCTATTCATCCATTCTTTTATATCAAGTGAACTGCTGAAATAGTGGTTAATACTGCTTTGCAGAAGGACTAACCAGAGAAAAGATGTATTCAAACAGTATATCAATGTATCATTCCTTACATCAAAATAATAAAAGTTGTTTGTCCACATACCTCTAACATTCACACTTCAGTTTTGTCTGTAAATAAGTGGATTCCCCTAACAAGGTAGAGTCTGATTTTCACTCATTAGCTAACTCCACAAAAATAAATCCCAGAAAGTGACAATTAGAGTAAATATCAAGAAAAAAAAAATTCCCTATAATAAGAATTATTAACTCTTTGACCTGTCTTCCATAGGAAATAACAGCTTCTTCTTTTGAATTCTTACAGTACTGTTAGTTTAATTCTAGGACAAAATCTTGCCTCAGCGGCGAGGATTGAATGGAGGACAAAGACTCCTGTGTGTGAGCAGTCTTCGTGGTGGAAACACTGACAATTGAAAACAGAAGAACTACTAGAAGGGAAAAGCCTCAAAATGGCAGCATAAATCTGAAGAATCTCAACCAAACCATATCAAAGCTAAAACCTATTCAATTTAATTTCTCAGGAGGTTGGACTAGACAACCTTCAAGCAGGAACCTGCTTGATTTTATGGATATGAAGTGATACGATTCCTTTTCCTGGTTCCAGGGTGAATGAACTAAAAGATGGGGCTGCAAAGCCACTGGGATGCTCTTCCTGACGTGGCTTCAGTGTCTCAAGAGCTCTACACAGGCAATACGTGATATTTGCTCCAGTCAAAGTGACCAGAAATTGGTCATTTGATAGCAAGCCGAATAAATAAATACTCTGATTTGCACCCAATATATGTTCCAAACTTAGTTTTTTTAATTTTACCTTTTTCACGGGCATCGGCCCTTAAAACTGACCAGTTGAGACCCCAACTTCTCTGAACTTTGAAAGCTTGTAGGAAGTTTAGCCCACAGCCACACATCTCTCAGTGAGAACAATGAGGGAGGACACTCAGCTTGACAGCTAGGACGTGAAACTCCCATTCTTTCCTTAAACACAAAAATGATGAAAACATTTATTATGAAACATATTTTCCATTACTGTATTGTAGAATGTAAACAAGTTCTCATGACATATGGGGCCATGTGTTTCCTTAAAGAGGTGTTATGTATGTCAGAAGCAGCATATGTACCGTGTGATACAGCTACCACCATGGTAAGCATTTGTTATTGCCTAGTGAACAGGTGCATAAGATCCCCATGTAAACAGATGTCATAGCTGCACTGACATCTCTTCCTCGTGTCTACTCCTGCAGGAAAATGAGGGGGTTTGTTTCCCCCTCTTGGGTGTCTAATGTGGATGGCCTAGACTTGCATACTTGCCTCTTCCCGCTTTCACGTATGTAGCTTCTTGATTGCACAGCGGCTTTTAGAAGGAAAAATCACCCAGAGAAGTGTTTTTGCTAAGAGACTCCGCGATAACGCTCTTTCCAGAAGTCTCCATACAGACGCTGTTGACACGCACATCCAGTTTCATAAAGAAACTAACTCAATTACAGGGTCCTGAAAGGCACAGCCAGATTTTCTCTTGATTTGTCTCTTAGCCCCTAGAAGACAACTTTTCCCCGTGAAAATAAAAATTAAAAAAAATCATGGGCAATTCAAGTGTAGCCCATTAGAAAAACTCAAAGCGTATGGAAACACCGGGAGGATGTCTGACCACCGCTCTTTAAGGTCTCAGTTTACAAGGTGATGCTCACAGGTGGACTAGTGTGACCAGGTGGGACGCAACAGATCTCACTGGTGGTCTTTGCACGGCCAAGAGTCCTTGCCGATGGACCCAACCCAAACTCGCTCTGCTCACGTGAGAAAATTGTCTTTCCCCACTAAAGATCTCGGAGTTACCTGCCAGTCACATGAGCCCCCAGTGCCATTAGATTTACATTACTTACAAAATGCGACCCTTAATTATCAGGTTGCCTTGGCATGAATGACACAGAAGCTTGCAGACCTGTTTGTACTAATTCCCTGAACTTTTTAAAAGACCCCTGAGTAACGTAAGGAGTAAATACAAATATGGCATTTCCCATTATCAAACGTATGCATCAGGCAAAAGTCTCAAAAACTAAGTGTGGTATAGCTTGATGCAAACATGTAGGAGCTTATGTGGCAGATCTGGCTCTTTCCTTCTCTCACCCCTTCTTTTTAACAGAGATATTTGCCAGAACTTTTCAATGTAAGCCAAGGCTGTGGCTCTCTGCTGTTCTCAGACGTGGTCAGATTTGTCCTTGTTCTTGCCTGGTACGTATTAAAATAATAATTTTTCCTCCCTTTCACCCTTCCAGAGCAAAGTAGTCTGTTTTTGCTCACATACTAAATTTTTAATGCATTTTTCATTTTAAATTCCTTTCGCACAGTTTCTGTGGTTCACTTTGCCTTCCTTTCTTCCCCACTCCCCTTAGCTATGGTTTGTTGCACAAGAGAAAAAGCCATTCTCACAAAATTATGAAAAAAGACAGTGTATTATGATCATGAATCTGGGCCTGATTCAAAGCCCGCTAGAGACAAGGCTATTCTTTGCATTTAATTCAACAGGCTTTGGATCAGTCACTCCCTCAACAAAAGTCTCTCAGCATATATCATTTAAGTTATTAACCATGGCAGGCTTCTTTCCAGTGAAATCTAGTATGGGTGGCACCAGCTAACCCACTGCAGAGACACCACAAAAAATGTATCTGGTAAATCTGAGCATGCTCAGCACCTTATTTATGGCAATTTCTGATAGAGCGGCCAGGCTAACCCATGCCCATACATTCTGGCCAAAGGGTGTAGGCTGGTACAAAAGCACCAGCCTGCAGGAGCTGGTGTGAGCACCAGAAACAGCATGGGTGCAAGACATGGCCCCCTTCAGATGACTTGCCTGAGGACTTACCATTTTTTAGCTTCCTCGGGGTTTCTATGGATTAATAATGACAAACCACAGTGGAGCAGGAGCCTGTCCTTTATAGAAAACATCCTGCGAGATGAGCTGATGCAGTGAAAGGAGCAGAGCACAAGTCAAGGAGATGGAAGGTAAATCTGCTGGGGACCACCTGGGAGAAATGGGCTGAGAGGGGGAACTTGTCCTTCCATGAAGAGACACACATATAGGAAGGAAGGGAAAAAAGGGAGAGTCTGAACGTAACTAGAGGGAGGGATTGAAAAAGCTCCCTTTATCCAGAAACAAGGATGCCCCTTGCCTCACTGCTTCTTTGAGCAAAACCCCCTAACACCATCACAAATCCCAGCCAAAATGCTCGTGTCTGAAACGGGGAACATGTGAGGCTCAAGGTAGGTCAGAGCAGCAGAGAGAAAACTTTCCTGATGCCTTCAACAGCCCTCGCAGAAGACTTAATTGACTCAGCTACGTGCTCAGAGATGCCAGGAGTTAACAAGTTGCTCCGTGCCAGCACAGAGGCATTAACCGATGGCACATGTATTAGCACCCCAAACCCCATCAACCCCAGAGACCTCAGCGGGGTCCTGTAACGCACCCGTATGGGCAAGAGGCACTGCTCTGCCAGCTGCTCTCAGCTCGGGGTTAAACTGTGCTAAGGGAGGAAAGGGGATGGTGGTACCCTCCGTCAGGCACAGACTTCAAGCTTTGCAACAATCCTCCCACCTCTAGCAAGTCCTGCATCTCCTACATTAATACATCAGCCAGCCCAGAGCACTCCCAGCTCTCCAGGCAAGCGTGAGAAAATCCTCCCTTTTTCATTTTATACTCAGATACAGTCATAGTGCTGAAAAAAAAAAAAAATTGAAAATCTTGCCTTCTTGCAAAAAGATGCGCAGGATTTATGAAAGCTGAATTGAAGGGACTCAAAACATAGATCAAAAGACTGCCCTTTTCAAAGCAGAAGCTCAGGACATGGAAGATACAGTTGCATGTTCCTGCACTGCTAGAAATGTTTTTACCTGGTCCTGATCAAGATATTTCATCACATCCACTCAACCTGTAAAGTGGAGCAACAGCACTTCTAATGGGTAGTGCCCAGTGCCTCACGGTTAGCGGCATCGACTCCACAGACTGCCAGCCAGCATTGCTGGTTTGGTTGCAGATATGGAGCTAGAAGTAGCAGAAAGGTCTCTTCCCTGCTGGGGGGGGTCTGGTCCAGCCCCAGCCGACTACCTTCAGTCACCTCTCATTTCTGGAAACATCTCTGATTTTTTTTTCCAGGAACATCTCTCAGCCAAGGACTGACCTGATCTGACACGGCTGAGCTGGAGATCATTCGAGATCGCAGCCTAGAGCCAGTGGTACAGCTGCAGGCTGTAGCAGGATCCGTAGTACGCCCTGGGATTGAGGAAACATCCTCCTTTCTCCTGTTTCCTTGCATTGCCTTTCCAACACGCTAAGCACCGCTGCGGCAGAGAGAAAACACAGTCTGCTGGGTTACAGCGATATTTACATTTCAATTATTTAAATACCATTAAGAGATGCTCTACAGCCATTTCCCAAGGAAGTTTTTCACGGTCCTTATTTCTGAGCTAAGGAGCAAGTTACTTCTCAAGTCTGAGCCCAAATGAGAAAAATAACCATCACATCCGTATAGCCCCATCTTTCTCCTCATTCCCTGATCACTTCATTAAGTGTGAACAAAACCAACTGATGCCAGGAATTCATACCAGTCTTTTAAGACAGTACTTTTTAGATTCATACCAAACCTGAATGTGATATCTAAAATTAATATTAAAAATTCCCCTCTGTACTCCCTCTTTGAATTTGCATATCCTTCCTGAGCTGTCCTGGTCTCTCTGGGAACATTTCATTGTGAAAAATTGATTCCTCCATTTTTCATTGTGGCAGGAAAAATCTTTGGAAAATCAGTGGCTGGAACAAATGAAGGGCTTAATCCCAATGATCGGCTCTGCCTTCCATCTCTGCTCTCAACCAGTAATGAGCAGCAGGGTTGGGACAGGCGGATGCAGAGCATAAGGGGACTTTTAACTCAATATTTGGTTAGATACTAAGGCAGCACAAGGGAGAGAAGACATTCTTTCTTTCAGAGAGGAGTGAAGTAACTTTGGGTCACAGCATTGACTCAGTTTTTCCACTTTAAGACAGGGATAATGTAATTGCAAACTTCTATTAGAGTTATTAAAGAAAAATGGCTAAATGAACGCTAGGCATCTTAAAATTTGGATCCTAGAAATTGGATCCTAGAATGGGAACTTTTAGGATAGGAATTTTATTTGCACTAGTTACGTGTACTTCTGATTGCCCCTCAGGGTCTTTAGGCAAGGCACAGTAAAAATAATAGCAAAAACACAGATGAAGCAGAAAGCAGACTGCCTGCAAACCGTTTTGCATCATAAAGCAAAAAGTAAATGGGGTAAATAGTGGAATGCTTAGATACTATAAAGTTCATAAACTACAAAGTATTGGGGAAAATGGAAGGATGGAAAAGCAAATACTCTCCCTGTTTTTTCAGAGCTGGCTTTATAGGGGGATGAAAGTATTATGATATATGCTAAACTATGTTGTATCACCCAAGGTCTATTAAAATGTAGTCCTAGGGACCAGATTTTATCTTCCTCCATCGTTGCTGGTGTTTGTTTTCGTAGAGCTTTGGCTTGCTACATAATGCCACTACTGATCAGGGTCCCTTAAGAAACTTGATTCCTCTCTTTTATTTTTATACTTTTCGCTGGTGATTAATTTCTGAAAATATATTTCAACCTTTCAGTTTGTAGCACATACCGCATTTCACGTGGCATGGGAAGCAAAAATGTATTACTTTGGGGGGGGCTCTTATGTCCCTTCCTTCCCCACCTCCCGTATTCGACTAAATCATTTCTTTTTCAGCCGAGCAGCATTACGGTGGGGTTTTGCTGCGTTGCCACAGTTTCTAGCCTGGTAAGGCTGAGACGAGAGGCCAGGCTGCTGACAGCTTCACCAACCACGGCAGGACTTCACCGCGCTTCTCCCAAACAACGAGTGATCCAGTATCCCGACATTTCACAGTACCAACGTCACCCAATTAGCCTCGACTGGGGTACATCGACAGAAAACTGAGAAAGCGTGTTCTAGCTTGAATTTTTTGATGGTTGATTTGCACCCCATGCTGGGCTGAAGATACACATCAAATCAAACAGCGCAGAGGTAAAGCTGCATGACAGCTTAAAAAAAAAAGAAGTAGGAGAAATAAAAGAGAAATAAGTGATCCTTCATTTCCAAGGACTTCCGTGTCTTATCTTTCCAGAAGATTGCTACAGCTAGCTCAGTTATTACTTTCCTGGGATGTCTTGTTTGTTTCCACCAGACGGAAGAATGTAAAATTATGTAAATCAGCTTTCTTGAAGTAAAGAATCATGGACAAGTCAATAATGTTTATGCATTAAGAAAGGGCAGCTCCTCCTGGAAGAAATAACACAGGGAGCCGATCATAAGTAAACATTTCTAAACAGACAAAGGGCTGGTCCCTGCAGCACAATATATTATCATATTTCCACATAATTAGTTTGTTTTCCACTTGAAATCAGAAAACGATTCGACATTGCATTCTGTGCCTCAGGATGGTGCATACAGTACAATTCTCATGTGCAGGTTCATATGTTGAATAATTAGTAAGAATTAATCTGTTGAAATTAAAGTTTGGAATATTATAGAACTCATGAATAGTGCATGGAACAATCAAGTAAATTAAACCAGAAACAGAATTTAAGAAGACAGACAATAGCAGATGACTGCTGGCAATCTGTTTTTTAATCAGTGAGTTTCAAGCCAGAGGGATGAATATTGTTACTGGCTTTGGAAAATAGTGTAAAACGTTAGCAGGCACAATAAAGAAGACTTACTAAGTAAGCACATTTTTATCATATTTGTTAAAGAGGGGCACTTCAAAAGGACCTGCTAACTTAGACGTATACCTGCTCTCCAGGATGCTCAGATGGGAAAAGGTTGGACTTACGAAGGGTCCTGTACTTCTGGTCTGCACTGCAAGTGCACTAAGGACTTCTGAGAGCTCCATCCTTGCCCATTTTAAAGTTGTATTTGCCTATCTGGAGCCAAAAATGTGTAAGTTTCTTTTTAAGTTTCTTTAAAAGTAACGATTGGGTTGCTATAAATCTCAGGCAGTGTGGGTCCAGTGTAGTGATTTCTCATTTTAAGAATTCAGAACAGTTATCCCTTAGTTCAATTTTATTTTAAATCCATCTAACCATTATAAAGATTGTATTTTTTTGCTTGCTTTACTGTGAAGAAAACACTGGTCATGTCTTAAAAGAAATGAGGGCAGTCAGAAATCCTGTGAAGATTCATGCTGAAACGTATATATTCCTTCCCTTAAGAGAAGAGCTTTAAATCTACACGCACACTTGATTTTTTCTGTTCTGTATGATCCTGTTAAATTGGAAGAGGTTTCCAGATCTATTTGAAAAATGGCCACTACAGTTAGCTGAAACTTCAATCTTGAAAATGAATGAATGGAGCTGGTCCAGTACATTGGCTCTGGACCAGTCTTTAAAATACAGCAGAACAAAGAATAACTGAATTCACAGCCAGCTGGTATCATAGTTGGGCAGTGAAAGTGTCAAAA
The DNA here is from genome assembly GCF_000690835.1 of Fulmarus glacialis. Lineage (NCBI taxonomy): Eukaryota > Metazoa > Chordata > Aves > Procellariiformes > Procellariidae > Fulmarus > Fulmarus glacialis. The sequence continues at coordinate 195,019 of NW_009192265.1, read as the reverse complement.
TATTAGTGACTTTTTTACATTTGTCAAAATCATTGCCAATATGGGAAGCATGGGCAGCTTGCAAATGTGAATCTTACACCAAAATAGTTTTAAAATCTTGCCTTAAGAATGTGAGCGCAGTTCCTGGGTTTACATCACCCATCACGGGAAAGGCAGAAAAGAATAAAATATCTTTTACTTAGAAGATAAAAGCTATTATTGATTTGTCATCAAACATCAACTACTAATGTGGTTGAGTGGTGCTATATGCCCTGCAGTAATAATGGATCAACCGGCATTTCTGTGTCTTCTTTTCTGGAGTCTAAGAAGTCCACTCAGTCATTTCTAGAATATATCATGTAAGGTCTCCATGCAGAGTAAGTATAAAATTTATATCTGTATATACATACGCACACGTACTCACACAATGTAAAGGAGAAGGAAAAAGAGTTTGGCCATGTTTCAGTTACAGGAGAGAAAAAGAAAAATAAACATATGTGAGTGGTGTCTGACACATCTTTCTGCTCCAATAATTTGAAAAATGTTTGTTTTATTTTTAAAACAAAATTTTGCTGGCATTCACTGGATGCTGCAGTTGAGATACTTTCACTCTTTTTGAAAGAAAAAAACCCTACATGACCGAGTTACTCCACTGCAGCAGAACAGAAAGCCACCGCACTTGTGCGCTGCATTTATTCTCCAGCAAGATGCTCTTCGGGATTTTTAGTGCCTACTCTCTGCTTGCTGTGTACGTCCTTACCCTCATCGACACAGATCTGTTCAGGTATCTGGACTTCAAAGGGGCTACATAAATTATCCTTGCCACGATGATGTACGCGGCAGCCTAGGACCATTCAAACCAAGACCCGTCTGTCATTGAACAGAATGGATTTTCACAGAGAGTTTTGGAGACCTGAATCCCCTGACAATTTATTGATGATCTCTGAAGGCCTGATGTGCAAAATGTGTGAACAATTAACTCTTGTGACCAGTTATATCAGCATCTATGGAAGCAACCACTGAGCTAATGAACTTAGAAACTGCAGCACTCCATCACGGTCAGATAGATTTGTGGAAGGACGGTGCAAAACTCCCACTGATGCGTTTGAGCCACAAATCAAAACGCAATTTTTAAAAGAACAGGACATACCTCCTCCTATTTTTTTTCATTAAAAAAAAACTCATTTCAAAAGCAAACATATCTATATGTGGAGGTATACTTTGTATAGGCAAATTCATTGCAGACATTCAGAGAAGCTTTTTACTCTCTCTGCACTCGAATACCTAATCTATTCCTTTTTTTTTCTTTTCCTTTGGAATTCACTAGTTAGGTGAATAATCCCTTTATGTTCCTTTATTAGTTTTATACTGAAAACCAGGAACCTCTGCTATTTTTTCCTGCTCCTCTGCAATGTTCTTGTTTCAGCAAAGTAAGGTTTGAGCTGGAAAGTTTCCCCAAGAAGATTTTCATTTCTCATCTTGTCTGATGCAAAGTAAAGAGTATGCCAAGTGCCACTGACCTTAACTCTCCTGAATCAAAAATATCTGATGTGATATATAGAAAACTTTGATGTGTAGATATGCTAATCAGCAGAGAAATGTCAAATTTGCATACATTTCAAGTGACCCAACAATATTTACCTTAGAGCTAAGTTTCATATTTTTCTGACAATTGCAGCATTGAACGAGTGACTCATTTAGCATATCTAAGCAGCATTATGTCACAGGGATTTACCTCAGAGTTGTTTGAAAGCATCAAAAAGATGAACATCACTGTCTGAAATTAACAACAAGCCTAATTTGATTTGACAAATGATGTTGATTTAGATAGGGTCACTAGCTATTGAAGATGCGGAGGACAAATAGTGCCTTGAAGCCTCGATAAAACTGAATATTTAAACAGTTCATTATGCAAATTTGCCCTCTACCTGTCAGTAGTGACTAAAGTATAGGGTTAGAGTGCTGGAGAGGCTCCGTGCTAAGGAGACAACTAGTATACATGTACCTGGCTCTTCTTAAAAAACCAACTCCTTAGACATTTACAAAGTGGATGTGGATCGGCATCGTCCTCCCCAGGTTTGACAGTGACAAAATAGACAAGGGCTTGATTCCCAAAACTTTCAGCGTCAGTGCAGAAAACTTAACTTTACCAAGAGAGCAGGTAGTCATAGACATTTGCCTATTGCGTATTCAAGGCCTCATTCTCCAACCCTTTCTCACAAGTTACACACCCTGGGAGCCCAGTGGACTTCAATGACCTGCATAAACGTTCCTGCTGCTCTGGATGAGGATGCTGGGCAGGAGTCTGTGGTGTAACCAGGCTTAGAGATAGGCTCCCATCCATAACAGCCTGGGAACCACAAAGGTCCTGATGGCTTTACAACTGTGTGCAACACCTACACATATGCCTTCACCATCACTGCCAACATCGCTTGGCCAACTGGTGTCCATTAGGAGGAACATCAGCAGAAAGAGAAAATCTTGTCTAAGGTAAGCCCTTGGGTTTTGAAAAAATACCTTGAGATACCCTCAGAATAGAGGGCTTTAACTCTTGAGGGTCCATTCTAAAAAATTAAGCATATTTAACTGCATCAACCTTGTGTAGTTTTAGACAGCTGAGAACACAAGTCGCACCGAAGGAATGAAATATGTAGCAATGCAGAACTTGAACTCAGAGTGGATATTTAAGTGTTCAGGAATAGCTAACAATATTTACATGTTCCAAATCTGATGTGCTAATAAATACTAATTCTGAAAGCAAGTGCTACAGAGTACTTATCTATTCAACAGCAACTCCTTAAAGGGCATCCTCATCTTTTTTTTTGCTATATACACACACGCTATGGTTTTAGACATTTAGTATACTAGCGTACTTCAATTTACTAGCGCACTGCATGACCACGGGTCAGCAGTTTTTAAGATACCACACAGTACAGCATGTCTGGTTATGTTATTCTTTATAAGTTAACTTTGTGTAAGAGACTTTCCACAGTGGTTTTCTCAGAGCTCAGAAAAGCCCATCGGTGTAAGTCAGGCTGAATTTTGACACAGTGTGTTTAGAGAAGTGTATGAAAATGTCAGTTTAAGTATTGGCAAGTAGATAATATTGGAACAGCAGACAGAAACTATTTAATTCAAGAAGTATGGGAGAGCAACAACAATAGAGAGAGCAGATAGAAAAATACCTACTCGTAAACTAGATCCCAGGAAAGCCTTGCACGTAGTGAGCTCTGCCACCCATGGGGCAGGGTGCCTGTGCAGCAGATCAGCCACGCTATAACCGCAGAGGGGGTTGCACCCTCACTGACCCTATGACCAGAAGCCCTGGCGATGTCAGTGCAGGGGCCAGCCGAGCCAGACGCGACTTGGGAGCAGCACTGCTCTTGCTCACAGCCCTGTGCATGAAGACAGAGTCCCCACTGAGAAACGGGATTTCTTAGGGCCATGGAACAAGGGAAGCGTTTATACCATACATGGTAGACTTGGGCTAAGGTATATAGCAGCACACTGTGTAGATTTCCCAGCTCAGGAGCTCATTAGCACCCATAAATCTAAGCCAAAAGCATCATAAACCTTTTCCCTTTTATGCCTTTATCATACAATCTTATTGACTTATTTACATGTGTTTTGTAGTATCTGTGTTTTCTTTATCCAGGTTATCCCATCTCCCCCTCGCTGGTCAGACTAATTGAGAGATGACTGTATTTACCATTTCACCGGATCTGAGAAAACATGCCTTGTGAGCAACCTTGATTTGTTTATAAACTACTCCCCTAACTGCTGAGCTTGTAAGTTCTTGGCTAATTGCTCTCATGTCCATGAAATGGGAGAAACCCTAGTCTGAGATACATGGAAACAATTAGGGCAGCAAAACAAAAAAAGGCTTTCCCTGTAAACAGATGTCCGTGCCAAGATACCCTACCTAGAGCAACTGGCACGTGGTATGTTTGCAGATGGATCCACAGTAGGATCTAGCCACTTATATTTAGCATGCAGTGTTATTTGTTTTAGCTAGCCAGCTAGCAGTAGGCGGGAGCTGGAAGGGGAACCCATCATTTTTGCACAGAAGTGCACCAGTATCAACACCCCTCCTGTACCAGTCACATACCTTAACCCTTAATTATTACAAATGCACCAGCCATTACAAGAATATCCACTTGTCCCCTCACAGACACGGGGAAAGTTGTCTTAGAAGAGCATAGGTAATATCATTTGTAACGTGCTATCTTCTTACATAGTTCTGTTGACATTTTGTTCACATGTGGAAAAATAAAAAGAAATACAGCAAAGCCTTACAGCCTGTTTCATTACGTTGGTAATTTCCACTGCACACATTTACTGTAAACTATGGTTAACATGCATGAAGTAATTCAGCAGTCTGAAGGCCAGGAGGGATCATTTGTGCATTTAGTCAGATCCTCCTTCATAACCCGTGCCACAGAATTTCCCTATGTTAGTCCACTGTCTGCACTCATGCCTTCTCACTGAGCTAAAATGATACCAAATCTTGACTTGAATCCTACAAGTGATGAGAAAATCTACCCCTTTCCTAGATAAGCTGTTCAGAGATCAGAACTAGTCACTGCACTTCCTATTTTTTCCCCCATTCAAATGCATCGATTACAAAATCAGAATTGTCTTTGGGCTGGACATAATTGTAATATGATGCAGTACTCCTGAAGCAAAAAGCTATTGTTTTTTATGAGAAGAAAAACAACTTGGAGAGAATAAGAGCACTGAAATGTCAGACAGACTTGGTCTTTGGGCTTACATCCAAAAGGAATGGCTAAATTTCTATGACCCACAAAGCAGGGCTAGATGATCATATTGACCCTTTCTGCCCTAAAATAACCCACAAGTTTACAAGCTGTCACCTTGGAATTGTTCCTTTAACAAAGTGCTATTCAGTGTCAGAACAGGTACAAGTATTTGATCCCTGCCAGTTTGCCTATGATAGCCTTAATATTAAGGTTTGTCTCTTATAGAAAGACATTCCAAACACTGATGATCTCCAAGGTATTTTTGTCTTTATAAAACCAAAAGTCAAAATACCTTTTTCTATAGAAAGGTGGTGATTAAAGCAACTGTTACGATGGAAAAACTAAAAGCCTAGTCAGTTATTTATACATTTGATCCCTGCCAGTTTGCCTATGATAGCCTTAATATTAAGGTTTGTCTCTTATAGAAAGACATTCCAAACACTGATGATCTCCAAGGTATTTTTGTCTTTATAAAACCAAAAGTCAAAATACCTTTTTCTATAGAAAGGTGGTGATTAAAGCAACTGTTACGATGGAAAAACTAAAAGCCTAGTCAGTTATTTATACATTTGGATGCAGAGTTCATCTTCACATCTTCCTCTGCAATCTCTGTATGAAAATGAAAAGGCTACTTTAAAACATTTCAAGATTTCTGAGTTATTGCAAATACCACAATCCAACAATCAATAATTGAAAAAACTTCAAGGAGTGCACATTTTGTGACAACCAAACTTTCTTTTTCCAGGCATTGTTATTCAAATGTCATTAATTTAATGACTGAAAGTAACTGCATGGGTTTATTTTTGTAAATCCTAGTATCTTCAAAGTAGATGGATTCTTTTGGACTCCTCTTTTGCCATAGGCCAGATTCTCCAAGTCGTGAATACTGGCTATGTCTAGCATGCGTGCACATACCACCTTTGAAGTTATTTTTGAGATATTTCAGGGTACCTTATGTTGCTCTAATAGCTTGGTGTTATATCTCCAAGCATAGGCAGGATAGGCAAATAACCAGTTACTCAGGCTTCAGTAACATCAGAAAAATGTGGTTCTTTGCCATTTCTGGAACTCTCCACATGATAAAGTGTTTCTCTATAGAAGTGCAAGTAGTAGTAGTTCATCTGAGTATTTCATAAGGTATGAAGATTGAAATACATAATCATACTCTGACGTTACAGCCTACTTCAAACTTGCTTTGTGAATTTTAAAGAACTGTGACGGCTTGTGAATAAATACAGGTAAATAGCTTTTATCATTAGAATTTAGGTCGTCTTACTAGAGCAAGCCGAAACCACATATAATTTGTAAATGGAAAAAAAAAAGGATGTCTCAATTGTAAAGAGAAGAACAAGCAGCTGAAGAATACCAGGAGGATGAACAGCAAGCAGTGGCCTTAAAAATATTCCTGGAATGAATACCATTCTAGTGACTGGATTGCTGCCAAGACTTTTTATTCTGTGTTTTTAAAAATGCATAGACTAGGAGAGTCATAAAAGAATGTTTTGTCTCTGGAATATGCTGGAACAAAAGCCAGATATGATTAGACTTTGACATGGACATTCATCATGTCCCAGGCTGAATCAGTTATCAATTCTGAAAGTATTAAACAGGGAATGGATTGAGTGTCTAACAAGTCTGCAATATTATTCAATTATAACTAAAATGTTAGACTGTCTGAATTTTCAGAAACATCCTCCTGTATATTAAGTTGTGTGAACTCAACCAAGCAGCACCCCCAGTCCTAGTCTTACAAGAACAAACTCCATGGGGACCTCCACCACTTTGCCTGACAAGATGAAGCCGAAGTGCCAGGATTATTTTCATAGGTGTGGAAAGGTCTTCCACACACAGAGCACAAGATCCACGTAAAATTCATAGAAGCTTCTCTTTTTGGAAGCTTGCTATGCACCGGCTTCTGCCTCCTGGGCAAATTGACATCTTCCTTTGAAGACTGATGTAGTCAGGTGGCTGGAATGTCTTCACAAGGGTTCAACACATCCTCCATCTTTTTTCTGTGTGATCTGGTGGCAGAAGGATAAAGTTTCTCCTCTCTAGCCCTTCAGACCACCTTTGGGGGCTCACACATGCAATTATTTCTGCTATTTGGTTACATTATTCAGCATCTCCCTTCGGGAAGTTACTTGCTCCCATGTACTGACTCATGTGGATGCTAGCATTATTATATCTTACAAGCACTTCAGAACCTGCCAATATTTATTGTAATGGTAGTGTGAGTAGCAGTGCTATGAAATTTTGAGGTTGTAGCATCAAGCCACTTCCACAAATTCTGTACCTAATTGCCATTTCAGTTTTCATTGCAACATTTCTCCTGTATTAAAGAGAAAAGCAGGAAAACGCTCCTCAGCTGTTCATTAACACCATTGCTTATCACCAAGAGGAGCTTCTCGGGAGGAGAAAGGCTACAGCTATAGTTCATGGAGGTACAAGAATTCTTAAGGACGTTCACCATCCTAACATCAGACTTCAATATTTTTTGCTTTTACATTCAGGAGGAAAAAACACCCTTATAGGCTAAAAAATTGTTAAATGTGGATTCATGCACTCCATTTTCAACATAAATGCATATCCCACAGAAAAGGTTCCTAGACATACACCTGTCTGTTCTCTGTTTTCTTAAATTCCTAACTTAGATCATCTTCAGAAACAGAAAACAGAAGGAAAAAAACCCACCACAAGTCAGGTCGGGTCTTGATGAAGAGTTGATCAAGAGGCTCTGGTAGGCTCTTTTAGAACATTCTTCTCCATATTATAATCAACTTATTAAGTGATGGCAGTAGCTGTACTTAATATTAATATGTAATATTAATATTATTGGTGAGCAAAGTCACCAGTGGAACCCATTGCACTGTGCGCTACAGAAGCGAAGAAGAGACAGTTCTTGTGCAGAAGATCTTCCACTCTAAAGCCACAACTAAGCAAAGGGATTGCAAAGCATATAAAGCAAAAATAAAACTGGTAACGTGCCCAGTCCACCATCCTGTGGCCATCCCAGGATCTGACTTGATTTTTAAAGAGCCTTGCTTTGATGACAGTACAAGGCCTCCTG
>NW_009192265.1:186600-187195 GCF_000690835.1 Fulmarus glacialis | reverse complement strand
TAGGGAAATCTCCACACTAGAGAAGTGTCCTCCTCCTTCCTCCTCCCTGCCTTCCTCCTGCCAGAAGTATTTTCTCAGAATGGGAAAAGCCATACATAGTAACACCGCCTCGGACTCCATTACCAGAGGAAAGTGCCTTTTGAACCATGAATTCCTGATACTGAAAATCATCCATGGGAAAAAGCCTTCAGCTTTACCGCTGACATTCAAAGCTTTTGTTTATTTCAGTAAGTGTGCGTGTAATTTTTAACTCACAGAAATAGAAGACAAATGTTTTCTTATGCCTACCCAATGTAATGAAGTAGATGGGAGAGGATAAAAGGATATTTGTGCTGTTCTGTGTTAAACTGAGCTGAGAGGTTCTGCACCTGGACTTGTGCAAAGCATTTGACACTGTCCCACATGACACCCTTGTCTCTAAATTGGAGTGACATGGATTTGACGGATGGACCACCTGGTGGATAAGGAATTGGCTGGATGGTCGCACTCAAAGACTTGCGGTCAACAGCTTGATGTCCAGGTGGTAACCAGTGACGAGTGGCATTCCTCAGGAGTCAGCATTGGGACTGGCACCGCTTAACATCTTTGTCAGCAG